>NC_042518.1:0-284543 GCF_900963305.1 Echeneis naucrates
TAACCCTAACCTAACCCTAACCCTAACCCTAACCCTAACCTAACCCTAACCATAACCCTAACCCTAACCTAACCCTAACCTAACCCTAACCTAACCCTAACCCTAACCCTAACCCTAACCTAACCCTAACCCTAACCCTAACCCTAACCCTAACCCTAACCCTAACCCTAACCCAAACCTAACCCTAACCCTAACCCTAACCCTAACCCTAAACCTAACCTAACCCTAACCCTAACCCTAACCCTAACCCTACCTAATCCTAATCCTAACCCCATTTCCTAACCCTAACCCCTCCCATTTCCTTCCCTAAACCTAACCCTTACCTTTATCTTTTACCTAACCCTAACCATTCCCACCCCCTAACCCTAACCCTAACCCTAACCCTAACCCTAACCCTAACCCTAACCCCTCCCTTTCCTAAACTTAACCAAATAAATATATAATTTAATAACTTATCTATATAAAAACAAAATTTTTTTTATGAATAATTTAATATAAATACTATAATCTAAAAATAAATATAATATAAATAGTTTAAAAATATTATTTATACACATTATTATATATATAAGCGGTTCTAAATAATTAAATTAATGAAAAAACACAAGGGGAGGAGTTAAAATTAAAAAATCTTAAGTGAAAACTAAAAATCTTTAAAAACAAACTTAACCGATTAAGAAAACACATAAATACAAGCGCAATAGGAATTCATTCACTTCCACTTAGGCGATCGAAGGAGAAACACCTCTACAGCCATTAGAAGCCACAACTTATTTTCTTTTTTCTTTTTTGTGTGCCATAGGCCTGAAGAAGACCCATAAAGGGTCGAAACGTTGCCGGAGGCACACACTCACATACATTAATACATTCATACACACATACATAATTTAAATACATATTTAAAAAACAAATTATTATATATATTTTTTTTCATATTTTATTTTTTTTATTTTTTGACAATAGTTTTTCCTTCCCTAAATTTTTGGGAAGTGTTTTTAGTTGATTGAAAATAATTAAAAATTAAAAAAAATTAAAAAAATTAAAAAATTAAAAAAAATAAAAATAACTAAAATATAGATTTCTTTAAAAATGGGCGACGCCCAACTTCAATGGACAAAGGTCCACTACGGGAGGCACAAGCCCCGCCCCCCTGGTGTTCCTTTTTTTGTGGGGCAAAGGAGACAGGGAAGGTGGGGGATGGACTGTGCATTTCCGGTTCCTCCTAGGAGGATACCGGTTCCTAATCCCTTACCTAACCCTAACCCTAACCCTATCAAAAGTTATTCAAGAATGTCTAATCCTCAAATGTCTAATCGTGGTAATCATCCCTATTCCTAACCCTAACCCTATTGGTAGGCCCGTGCAATAACAATCCCATATGGAAACATAAACCTAAACCCTAACCCAACCCTAACCCCTAACCCTAACCCTAACCCGCCATAACCCTAACCCTAACCTTAACTCGCGCCATAACCCTAACCCTAACCCTAATCCGGCTCTAGTTACTAACCCTAACTAGTTATAACCCCAACACTTTTTCCAAAACGACACTTCAAAATAGGTACCAAATGACTCCAAATGCTCCGAAACGTGCTCCTAACCACTTTCTACCTGGTGGATTTTGGCCTCCGCACTTGGTCAAATTTTCCTTACGCTCGTATCCCATTCGTTCGCAATGGGAACGTCTAATCGTCTGTAACTCCGGAACCGAACGTCCTAGACGCTCGGGGGTGGCGTCCGCCAGACATAATTCGGGGGCGCTGAACGCGCTGGTCCTGGTCCCGTGTCTCTACGACCTTCCGTTCCCGAGATATGACCTTGTCGTAACGGGAAGTGACGTATCTCCCGAACGGAAGCTCCTACGGACTCGGGGGTAGTACCGTTGGAAAGGGCGTACCCGAATTAGTGGGGATAGAGCTTGGTTTCGTGTCTCTATCACCTTCCTATCAAAAGTTATTCAAGAATGTCTAATCCTCAAATGTCTAATCGTGGTAATCATCCCTATTCCTAACCCTAACCCTAACCCTAACCCCTAACCCTAACCCCTAACCCTAACCCTAACCCTAACCCTAACCCTAACCCTAACCCTAACCCTTCCGCCCTAACCCCTAACCCTAACCCTAACCCTAACCCTAACCCTAACCCTAAACCTAACCCTTACCTTTATCTTTTACCTAACCCTAACCATTCCCACCCCCTGACCCTAACCCTAACCTTAACCCCTTTCTCCTTACCTAATCCTAACCCTAACCCTAACCCCTCCCTTTCCTAAACTTAACCAAATAAATATATAATTTAATAACTTATCTATATAAAAACAAAATTTTTTTTATGAATAATTTAATATAAATACTATAATCTAAAAATAAATATAATATAAATAGTTTAAAAATATTATTTATACACATTATTATATATATAAGCGGTTCTAAATAATTAAATTAATGAAAAAACACAAGGGGAGGAGTTAAAATTAAAAAATCTTAAGTGAAAACTAAAAATCTTTAAAAACAAACTTAACCGATTAAGAAAACACATAAATACAAGCGCAATAGGAATTCATTCACTTCCACTTAGGCGATCGAAGGAGAAACACCTCTACAGCCATTAGAAGCCACAACTTATTTTCTTTTTTCTTTTTTGTGTGCCATAGGCCTGAAGAAGACCCATAAAGGGTCGAAACGTTGCCGGAGGCACACACTCACATACATTAATACATTCATACACACATACATAATTTAAATACATATTTAAAAAACAAATTATTATATATATTTTTTTTCATATTTTATTTTTTTTATTTTTTGACAATAGTTTTTCCTTCCCTAAATTTTTGGGAAGTGTTTTTAGTTGATTGAAAATAATTAAAAATTAAAAAAAATTAAAAAAATTAAAAAATTAAAAAAAATAAAAATAACTAAAATATAGATTTCTTTAAAAATGGGCGACGCCCAACTTCAATGGACAAAGGTCCACTACGGGAGGCACAAGCCCCGCCCCCCTGGTGTTCCTTTTTTTGTGGGGCAAAGGAGACAGGGAAGGTGGGGGATGGACTGTGCATTTCCGGTTCCTCCTAGGAGGATACCGGTTCCTAATCCCTTACCTAACCCTAACCCTAACCCTATCAAAAGTTATTCAAGAATGTCTAATCCTCAAATGTCTAATCGTGGTAATCATCCCTATTCCTAACCCTAACCCTATTGGTAGGCCCGTGCAATAACAATCCCATATGGAAACATAAACCTAAACCCTAACCCAACCCTAACCCCTAACCCTAACCCTAACCCGCCATAACCCTAACCCTAACCTTAACTCGCGCCATAACCCTAACCCTAACCCTAATCCGGCTCTAGTTACTAACCCTAACTAGTTATAACCCCAACACTTTTTCCAAAACGACACTTCAAAATAGGTACCAAATGACTCCAAATGCTCCGAAACGTGCTCCTAACCACTTTCTACCTGGTGGATTTTGGCCTCCGCACTTGGTCAAATTTTCCTTACGCTCGTATCCCATTCGTTCGCAATGGGAACGTCTAATCGTCTGTAACTCCGGAACCGAACGTCCTAGACGCTCGGGGGTGGCGTCCGCCAGACATAATTCGGGGGCGCTGAACGCGCTGGTCCTGGTCCCGTGTCTCTACGACCTTCCGTTCCCGAGATATGACCTTGTCGTAACGGGAAGTGACGTATCTCCCGAACGGAAGCTCCTACGGACTCGGGGGTAGTACCGTTGGAAAGGGCGTACCCGAATTAGTGGGGATAGAGCTTGGTTTCGTGTCTCTATCACCTTCCTATCAAAAGTTATTCAAGAATGTCTAATCCTCAAATGTCTAATCGTGGTAATCATCCCTATTCCTAACCCTAACCCTAACCCTAACCCTAACCCTAACCCTAACCCACTAACCCTAACCCTAACCCTAACCCTAACCCTAACCCTAACCTCTCCTTTTGATCCTAATCTTAACCCTAATTTCACTCTTTATTCTAACCCTAACCTCATTCTAACCTTAAACCTAATCTTTGTTTCTAACCCTAACCTTAACCTAACCCTAACCCTAACCTGTATTTCTAACCCTAATCTTAACCTAACCCTAACCCTAACCTTTGTTTCTAACCCTAACCCTAACCTTAACCTAACCCTAACCTTAACCTGTATTTCTAACCCTAATCTTAACCTAACCCTAACCCTAACCCTAATCTGTGTTTCTAACCCTAACCTTAACCTAACCCTAACCCTAACCTGTATTTCTAACCCTAATCTTAACCTAACCCTAACCCTAACCTTTGTTTCTAACCCTAACCCTAACCTGTGTTCCTAACCCTAACCCTAATCTTACTCTAACCCTAACCCTAACCTCTGTTTCTAACCCTAACCTGGGTCTCTAACCTTAATTTAATTAAAAAATAGTTCTAAAATAAGTTATTAAAGGGTTAAAATAAATAAATAAATAAATAAATAAATAAATATATAAATATAGTTATAAATAAATAATTAAATTCTATTTGGTATAAAAGGGGTTAAAAATTAATAAATATATAAAACAGAGTTAATGGGAATTTCATTTAATTGACTATTATAGGGTTAAAAACAGGATCTGGTGAAAAAAGCGAACGGAATTAAAAAAGCGAACAAAACTAAAAACAGATTCGGTGAAAACAAAACTTTCTAAAAACGGAGGTTATAAAAGGGAGAACTCATCCACAGAGCTCATTTTCGCTCAGACTGTGGATGAGTTCACATCACTCTTTCCAGCCAGACTTAACAAGCCAGTTTTTTTCTTTTTTGTGTGCCTAACCTGAAGAAGGTCCTAAGGGACCGAAACGTCGTTTGGCACACATTTTTTTTGTTAAAAATTCGGAAATAAATAAATAAATTAGTTAATAAATAAATAAATAGACAAATACAACAACAAAAAAATTTTTTTATTTTTTTATTTTTTTCTAAAAAAATAACTTATTTTATTTAAGAAAATTACTTTTTAGGCCTTTTCCTTTCCCCACCTTTTGGGAAAGCGTCCTTAGTTGTTTATATATATATTTTTTGATTACACAATAAACAAATAACAAAGAGCAAGAGTATAAAAAACAAAAAAATAATAAAAAGTACAAAACACAAAATAAACAAAAAAAAGTACAAAACACAAAATAAACAAAAAAAGTACAAAACACAAAGACAAACAAAACAAACACATAATGGACGGTTGGACGGTGGTGCAGCGCGGCAGGAGGCGCCAGCGCACCCGCCAACCCAACTGGGACCAGGGGTACGGGAGGTCCTATGGGGGGAAGGACCGTGCACCCTTCTTCCCCTACTGGGGAAGAGTTTCAGCTCCCCAACCTAACCCCTAACCCTAACCCTAACCCTAACCCCTAACCCTAACCCTAACCCTAACCCCTAACCCTAACCCTAACCCCTAACCCTTACCCTAACCCTAACCCTAACCCTAACCCTACCTAATCCTAATCCTAACCCCATTTCCTAACCCTAACCCCTCCCATTTTCCTTCCCTAAACCTAACCCTTACCTTTATCTTTTACCTAACCCTAACCATTCCCACCCCCTGACCCTAACCCTAACCTTAACCCCTTTCTCCTTACCTAATCCTAACCCTAACCCTAACCCCTCCCTTTCCTAAACTTAACCAAATAAATATATAATTTAATAACTTATCTATATAAAAACAAAATTTTTTTTATGAATAATTTAATATAAATACTATAATCTAAAAATAAATATAATATAAATAGTTTAAAAATATTATTTATACACATTATTATATATATAAGCGGTTCTAAATAATTAAATTAATGAAAAAACACAAGGGGAGGAGTTAAAATTAAAAAATCTTAAGTGAAAACTAAAAATCTTTAAAAACAAACTTAACCGATTAAGAAAACACATAAATACAAGCGCAATAGGAATTCATTCACTTCCACTTAGGCGATCGAAGGAGAAACACCTCTACAGCCATTAGAAGCCACAACTTATTTTCTTTTTTCTTTTTTGTGTGCCATAGGCCTGAAGAAGACCCATAAAGGGTCGAAACGTTGCCGGAGGCACACACTCACATACATTAATACATTCATACACACATACATAATTTAAATACATATTTAAAAAACAAATTATTATATATATTTTTTTTCATATTTTATTTTTTTTATTTTTTGACAATAGTTTTTCCTTCCCTAAATTTTTGGGAAGTGTTTTTAGTTGATTGAAAATAATTAAAAATTAAAAAAAATTAAAAAAATTAAAAAATTAAAAAAAATAAAAATAACTAAAATATAGATTTCTTTAAAAATGGGCGACGCCCAACTTCAATGGACAAAGGTCCACTACGGGAGGCACAAGCCCCGCCCCCCTGGTGTTCCTTTTTTTGTGGGGCAAAGGAGACAGGGAAGGTGGGGGATGGACTGTGCATTTCCGGTTCCTCCTAGGAGGATACCGGTTCCTAATCCCTTACCTAACCCTAACCCTAACCCTATCAAAAGTTATTCAAGAATGTCTAATCCTCAAATGTCTAATCGTGGTAATCATCCCTATTCCTAACCCTAACCCTATTGGTAGGCCCGTGCAATAACAATCCCATATGGAAACATAAACCTAAACCCTAACCCAACCCTAACCCCTAACCCTAACCCTAACCCGCCATAACCCTAACCCTAACCTTAACTCGCGCCATAACCCTAACCCTAACCCTAATCCGGCTCTAGTTACTAACCCTAACTAGTTATAACCCCAACACTTTTTCCAAAACGACACTTCAAAATAGGTACCAAATGACTCCAAATGCTCCGAAACGTGCTCCTAACCACTTTCTACCTGGTGGATTTTGGCCTCCGCACTTGGTCAAATTTTCCTTACGCTCGTATCCCATTCGTTCGCAATGGGAACGTCTAATCGTCTGTAACTCCGGAACCGAACGTCCTAGACGCTCGGGGGTGGCGTCCGCCAGACATAATTCGGGGGCGCTGAACGCGCTGGTCCTGGTCCCGTGTCTCTACGACCTTCCGTTCCCGAGATATGACCTTGTCGTAACGGGAAGTGACGTATCTCCCGAACGGAAGCTCCTACGGACTCGGGGGTAGTACCGTTGGAAAGGGCGTACCCGAATTAGTGGGGATAGAGCTTGGTTTCGTGTCTCTATCACCTTCCTATCAAAAGTTATTCAAGAATGTCTAATCCTCAAATGTCTAATCGTGGTAATCATCCCTATTCCTAACCCTAACCCTAACCCTAAACCCTAACCCTAACCCTAACCCCTAACCCTAACCCTAACCCTAACCCCTAACCCTAACCCTAACCCCTAACCCTAACCCCTAACCCTAACCCTAACCCTAACCCCTAACCCTAACCCTAACCCTAACCCTTACCCTAACCCTAACCCTAACCCTAACCCTACCTAATCCTAATCCTAACCCCATTTCCTAACCCTAACCCCTCCCATTTTCCTTCCCTAAACCTAACCCTTACCTTTATCTTTTACCTAACCCTAACCATTCCCACCCCCTGACCCTAACCCTAACCTTAACCCCTTTCTCCTTACCTAATCCTAACCCTAACCCTAACCCCTCCCTTTCCTAAACTTAACCAAATAAATATATAATTTAATAACTTATCTATATAAAAACAAAATTTTTTTTATGAATAATTTAATATAAATACTATAATCTAAAAATAAATATAATATAAATAGTTTAAAAATATTATTTATACACATTATTATATATATAAGCGGTTCTAAATAATTAAATTAATGAAAAAACACAAGGGGAGGAGTTAAAATTAAAAAATCTTAAGTGAAAACTAAAAATCTTTAAAAACAAACTTAACCGATTAAGAAAACACATAAATACAAGCGCAATAGGAATTCATTCACTTCCACTTAGGCGATCGAAGGAGAAACACCTCTACAGCCATTAGAAGCCACAACTTATTTTCTTTTTTCTTTTTTGTGTGCCATAGGCCTGAAGAAGACCCATAAAGGGTCGAAACGTTGCCGGAGGCACACACTCACATACATTAATACATTCATACACACATACATAATTTAAATACATATTTAAAAAACAAATTATTATATATATTTTTTTTCATATTTTATTTTTTTTATTTTTTGACAATAGTTTTTCCTTCCCTAAATTTTTGGGAAGTGTTTTTAGTTGATTGAAAATAATTAAAAATTAAAAAAAATTAAAAAAATTAAAAAATTAAAAAAAATAAAAATAACTAAAATATAGATTTCTTTAAAAATGGGCGACGCCCAACTTCAATGGACAAAGGTCCACTACGGGAGGCACAAGCCCCGCCCCCCTGGTGTTCCTTTTTTTGTGGGGCAAAGGAGACAGGGAAGGTGGGGGATGGACTGTGCATTTCCGGTTCCTCCTAGGAGGATACCGGTTCCTAATCCCTTACCTAACCCTAACCCTAACCCTATCAAAAGTTATTCAAGAATGTCTAATCCTCAAATGTCTAATCGTGGTAATCATCCCTATTCCTAACCCTAACCCTATTGGTAGGCCCGTGCAATAACAATCCCATATGGAAACATAAACCTAAACCCTAACCCAACCCTAACCCCTAACCCTAACCCTAACCCGCCATAACCCTAACCCTAACCTTAACTCGCGCCATAACCCTAACCCTAACCCTAATCCGGCTCTAGTTACTAACCCTAACTAGTTATAACCCCAACACTTTTTCCAAAACGACACTTCAAAATAGGTACCAAATGACTCCAAATGCTCCGAAACGTGCTCCTAACCACTTTCTACCTGGTGGATTTTGGCCTCCGCACTTGGTCAAATTTTCCTTACGCTCGTATCCCATTCGTTCGCAATGGGAACGTCTAATCGTCTGTAACTCCGGAACCGAACGTCCTAGACGCTCGGGGGTGGCGTCCGCCAGACATAATTCGGGGGCGCTGAACGCGCTGGTCCTGGTCCCGTGTCTCTACGACCTTCCGTTCCCGAGATATGACCTTGTCGTAACGGGAAGTGACGTATCTCCCGAACGGAAGCTCCTACGGACTCGGGGGTAGTACCGTTGGAAAGGGCGTACCCGAATTAGTGGGGATAGAGCTTGGTTTCGTGTCTCTATCACCTTCCTATCAAATGTTATTCAAGAATGTCTAATCCTCAAATGTCTAATCGTGGTAATCATCCCTATTCCTAACCCTAACCCTAACCCCCTAACCCTAACCCCAAAAGGGGAGGAGCTGGTGTCTTCCTGTCCGTCGGCTGGAGAGTTGGTGCTGGTGCCCAGGCGGGGAGTCGAACCCGGTTCTCCTGCGCCTGGGCCATCTGCTTTCCAGGTGAGCCACGGTAGTTCTGGAGTAGGAAGGAAACCTACTTTCATACCTTTAGAAAAGACAAAAGAAAACAAAAACTTTTCTATCTCCATATTCCATTCTCACTTTCAGACAGTTAGGCCAGTGCACTAAAGTTTAGTATAAACCCCAACCCACACTAACCCTAACCCAACCCCAACCCTAACCCTAACCCTAACCATGCGCTTCCGGTTTCTCCTAGGAGGATACCGGTTCCAAATCCCCTACCTAACCCTAACCCTAACCAAATTAATATATAATTTAATAATTTATCTATATATTAAAAATTATTGTGAATAATTTAATATAAATACTATAATCTAAAATAAATATAATATAAATAGTTTAAAAACATTATTTATACACATTATTATACATATAAGGGGTTCTAAATAATTAAATTAATGAAAAACAACAAGGGGAGGAGTTAAAATTAAAAAATCTTAAGTGAAAACTAAAAATCTTTAAAAACAAACTTAGAGAAAGAAAGAAGAGAAGAAAGAAAACACAAATACAAGCGCAATAGGAATTCATTCACTTTCACTTAGGCGATCAAAGGACCTCTACACCTCTACAGCCATTAGAAGCCACAACTCATTTTCTTTTTTCTTTTTTGTGTGCCACAGACCTGAAGAAGACCCATAAAGGGTCGAAACGTTGCCAGAGACACACACTCACATACATTAACACATTCATACAAATAAACACATTCATACACACATACATAATTCATATACATATTTAAAAACAAATTATTATATATATATTTTTTTTCATATTTTATTTTTCTTTTATTTTTTCTGACAATAGCTTTTCCTTCCCTAAATTTTTGGGAAGTGTTTTTAGTTTGTTGAAAATATTCAATAAAAAAAATACATAAAAAAATAAAAAATAAAAAAAGCTAAAATAAAGATCTCTTTAAAAATGGGCGACGCCCAACTTCAGTGGACAGAGGTCCACTACGGGAGGCACAAACCCCGCCCCCCTGGTGGTCCATTTTTTGTGGGGCAAGGGAGACAGGAAAGGTGGGGGATGGACCGTGAATTTCCGGTTCCTCCTAGGAGGACACCGGTTCCTAATCCCCTACCTAACCCTTCACTGGAACGGCCCATTTGAGGTAGCGCCCTCTTAGGCCAGGCGTAAACTGGGCCGCTGCCTCAAGTCTGAGTCTGTAAAACAAGCAGAGGCCATGATCATAGTCCAGCTAGAGGACATAAAAACACAGACAGACAGACAGACCACACTCATCTGGTTATGACACACTAACCCTGAAGCTAAGGCCTGCTCTCCACAGCCAGGTGAAATCAGCCCTGAGGACCAGAACACACCACTTTCAGTGCTCCCAGTCTTCAAACAGATTTCAAACAGGCCTCTAGGGTACTTTTCTCTGCACTGGCCAGCAGAGGCTACCCTATGACCTTTCTTAGACATGTTCAAAACAGTTCCTCCAAATGAAGCCCATTAATGTGTCCTGTATCATTCCTTTTATTACCACATATTTGGCCTCCACAGTTCAGCTGGTCAGAGAATTCAGGAATAACTTTGAAATCTCCAAGAAAGGAAAGAAGTTATTCTACAACCATAGGACCATTGCCACATTCAGAAGGAATAAATACCTGGTGAAAGCCCAAATTAAACCTTTGGCTCATTGTAAAATTAGACACATTAATGATTTCTTTAAACAACAAGTCTGGGAGTCTCATGGAAGAAACAAAAACACCTATCAGAGAAAACCCTAACCCTATATCAACATTTGTAAACATTGTGGCCTACAATATGTTGGTGAAACTGGGAATACGATCAGGACCAGTTTCACACAACATAGATATAATCAATATAGAGGAAAGACATCCACACTCCACTGGTTAAACAGTTCATATAGCACAGTTGGCATTCAGTGCAGGCCTCTGTTCTCCAATGTGACCCCGAATGGACCAAGGCCCAGAGGGCCTGGATTATTAAATTGAGCACTTAATATCCGCATGGTCTTAATGAGGGCTAGGAGTGATGCTATGCAGGGTTGGATGGAGTGTGCACGGCTCATGTCACCATGAAGCCCGTGACACAATCCTTCATGCTTTCATCCCTAACCCTACCTCTGATAAATGTTTCAATCCCAAAACCAAATCATCCAACACCTTAAATTTTATGGTCCACAATATGGTCCACAAAATACACAAATGAGTCAGGTTAAGTGTAACCTCTTGAAGGTAGTGGACCCCTAGTTAGGTTCAACAGTCCTGCTGACCAGAGTATTGACGGATAAGACAAGGGTGTGTATGTGGGCGGGGTGACACACTACCTGACATCTCAGGTTTCAGATAGAGAGGCAAAGCAAGGCATGTCCACAAGACACCAGACATCGTGAGCAACAGACAGGCTGAAGAGACACAGACAGGTCACTAGACAGACAGAGAAGTGAGACAGACAGACAGGTGACCATGCTGCTGAGACTCTGATGTTTACTGGAAATCTTTTGGAATATACACAACAGAAACAGGTAAGAGTGAAACATCACCTGTTGGTGTTTGCTCTCTCATTCCTCTTAACTGTTGGACAAGGGAAGAATAGCGCACTGTTTATTCTGGTGAACCTGTTTTCTTTGAGTCTATGACTGCATGTTCCAACATTGGAGTTTTGCTTTAAGGAAGTTTCAAAATTCTACAACTCTCTGAACAAAATTCATTTGGACCCGCAAAATATTCCAGACTTAACCACACATTGTCATCGTGGGAATATGTAATTCATACACACATTAATTATTATAAACAAATTACACATCAATCAGCCTCAGCATGTCAACTACAAATGACTTTGAAGGTATCATTCATGCCACTATTACATTTTATTGTGTTGTATATGATTATGCAGGTATGTTTTTGTGTGTGTGTGTGTGTGTGTGTTGCACCTGCTGTGCTGCTGTCAGTGATCCCTTTATTAGATTCATTCATATTAATTGACTCAATGGAAGGAAACTCTCAATAGCTTTCATACAAGCATGCGTGTACACACACACTGATGGTAATTCTGCTGATGCTGATTTAATTATCATGGTGTATTATTTCACATTACATCATAACATTTTTAATAATCACCAATTTAGAAGAATGTTTATCCATCTACAGATTACAGAGTAAGAGCACTGATGTAATGACCACAGACCCACTGTAAAGTACTGGACTGGAACATGAGGACTTGAGTCAGTGATTTCTCACCTGTGAAGTAAACATCTGGAAGCTGCAGGGTGAAGCAGTTGAAGACGTACTACAACAGTCATTGCTATTTCATCCATAGCTACATGTGACACAAACTTGAATAGTTTTACTTGGCAGTTCATTCAGTCAGCTTCAGATTTTATCTGACCCAATGCTGACTCCAGGTCAGAGTTGAAGATCAGCCAACAGATTTGGTATTTATAGGCTGACGGAGGGGTGAACAAGCTGATCAGGGATCAGATATTAACAACTGCTGCCACCAACAACTGCTGCAGTCTAAATTAGCTCATTGCGGATGTGGCTGGGCTAATGCTAACTGAGCAGGGTCACACTGAAAGGTTAACAGTCTAACAGATCAAATCAAATCAAATCAAATCAAGAGGCAGAACCAGGCTCGGGGGGGCAGCCATCTGCCTCGACCGGTTGGGTTGAGAGTGGGAGAGAGAGGGAATAGCATCTAGCTAGTCAAATTAGCAGTGGGAACTTCAGCTCAGGATAGCTTGTATGCTAGAAGACGAGGTGGTGGGTCCTGACCTGGGAAAGATTTAATATTAATGGATAACACATATATGCTTACAGCACTTTTTCTGAGGCATAACACAGCAGCTTAAAGCTACCTAGTCTAAACACTAGAACATGAATTCATCACATGTCCTGAACTATTCCTATTCAGATGGAAATATTCTTGACTAACCCAACAGAATTCTGAGGAAAAATGTGATCTGGGATCAATTTCATTAAAGCTCTGGGGGTTGACCAACATTTGGTGACAGCTGATTTAATTTCCAACCAACACATTGTTTTCACAGAGAACGTCTTCAGATACTGGAATTAAATTCTGTCATGCTTCCCTCATACAGCAGATTTGTTTATCTACATCCACTAGAATGTGTTCAGTCTGGTAAAGATCAATCAGAAAAAACATGTTTGTCAATGGAGGTTATTGGTCACATTATTTCCTGTTGGGAAAAAAAAAAAATCTTTTAGATTTCATTTTCAGAAGTCAACGAAGCACCACAGTCTATCTCTCACTCTGTCTCTCTCTCTCTCACACACACACACAGTAACACATGTGATTGCACATTTGGAACTTTTAGAGTTACAAGTTACTTGGCATCGAAATCGCAATTTGAGCCACACAAACAACACACTCAGCAGATACAGACATACACACACACACACACACAGGAGGGTTGGGATTGAGACTGTGTTTCAGGTCTGGCAGCAGCTGTGTGTTGGAGCTGGTCCACTGGGATTTCAGAGAAACTGGAGGAACGTCTGAGGTCGACCGACAGTTTGTGTCTGAGGATGACCTGGAAACACAGAGCAAAGTTTAACACCAACTGTGATGAATCCAACACATTCAATCATAGGTCTGGATCCCAAAGCTCAAATCTTTAAGTCCATGCTGACCTCTGACAGACAGTATCCACAGAGCAATGATCACTAGATAGAATATAGTGACTTAAGTGTTAAGAAGTGTGAAAGGATAGACTTTCTGTTTTGAAGAAATAAAGGTCTGAATCAAGGTTTTGGAGGGAACCTACTGAATTCCAGCTGTGTTACTTAATTTAGAAAAGTCTTGGAGGTCTTCTGAATTAAGGGGAGCGAGGGATCAAATGTGACACCCAAAGTATAATCTGAAAAAAATTAGAACATTTATATGAATTCAATATGAAGACTAGACCTAAATGGATGAGAATCAAAGCTAAACAGCTTTAATGGTGGATCTGGTTGATAGATGATCAATTACTTAATGATTGGTGGATAATGCCCACATGTCCTTGACTTGACTTAGTTCAGGATTAGTAGTGATTCCGCTTTGGACAAGGGACCTTGTTTGAACTCAAGAAGAGCCGTTGTTACTTTATTTACTTTCCATTGGTCACAAATAAAGTTGATTTAAAAACACAAAGCCCAGTGTAAGGTCCAGTTGACATGGTCCAGTGGTCAGGATTCATTCATACACCAACAGAGAAAACAGGAATAAACTACATCCCAAACCACAACACACCAACAAAATCATGCTGGCCAAAATCACTAGATGAACACACAGACTGATGTTCAGATGATATCTGACACACGTCAGATAAAAAGACGAGGACATTTTTTAATAGCACGAGCATGTACAATGTTTCATATCCAGAGGAAAGACCAAATTAAACATGACAATTCATTTGTAATACATGTTCATCAGGGTGATTGTGGCAGTGCCCCCTGTCTTCAGGAGGACCAACATACACACACACATGCACACATACACATGTACACACAGTCAATGATGTGAACTTTGACCCACACCAGGAATTAGATGAAATGAAAATGAAGACAGTCTCTTCTATAAGGCTCTGAATCAGGAAACACACATGCATCGTTTTATTTTAGTGTGTTGAGCTGACAGCAAGAGAGGAAATGCCGGGCATCTCTGACTGTGTCCAACAACATTCTGTGGTCTACAGTTACCCTACTTCTACACACACACATGCACATGCACACACACACCAGCACACACATATACACACAGACACCCAAGTCATACTACATTAAAAGCAGCAGAACTTTTCTCTATCAGCATGACACAACATCACACTCTGCAGCAGCAACAACACTGATAACGGTGTGTATGCCTCTGAGAGAGAGTGAGTATGAGAGCAGTACAAAGGGACAGACAAGCAGTCTCATGAGTCAGATAGGCTAGGGTTAGCCTAGCTTAGCATAAACAGCCCCAGTTCTCCTCAGTGCACCTGCTTATAGTATCTCCAAGGGTCCATGGACAAGGGTCTTTCCAAGTCTCAGGTCTCCATCCCTTCATGTAGTCCTGTTTTCTGTGGGGATTACAACTAGTTCTTTGTTTCGTTGGCTTGGGTGCAATAAAAAATATGACACATGACTCAGCTGGTCATGCACTTTAATCCTTCTAAACTCAGCTCTTGTTTTTAGTGTGTTTAGGGTCAGGAGTCAAAGGTCATGGGTCAGAGTTATAATGATAACTGGCACCTTGAAAACCAAACATTGATGAAATGTTTCAACAGGAATTGTGGGTGTGGTCTAAATATTAGGTCATTCTTCAGGTTATAGTTATGATTTTTATTCTCAATGTGACAGAAGTCAGTTTGTCTCAGTGAGTCTGTATGGCGCCTGTTATCACAAAGACAAGAGGCTGAGTGACATGTTAGTGACGGACACACACTCTGACACACACTCACTGTGATTCACAGGCACACTCCACCACTCACCTACCTTCAGTTTACAGCAGTGAGTGAAGCAGCAGCAGCAGAACACAGTAAGACTGTTTTTTCACATCGTGGTCTTTGTGGTAATGCGTTGTTAGTGTGGTTTCTGCAAGTGTGTCCAGTCTGTAATGTTTGTAAATGTTTATGTTTATATGTTAGTGCAAATGGATAAATGGGTCATCTACAAGCAGGAACGGTTTCTCATCTTCAATTGAAACTGTTCATTCACATAAATGACTTGAGTTAACAGAACCTCAGTATGTTTGTCCTCTTAATTTATCAGCAGACTTTCATGTAATTTTTAATGTAAAGTTTTGGCAAAACATTACAAAAACCTTCATCTCAAATGTGTTAGAAAATCAAGAGGTGCCACTGATGTTGGTAAGATGTTGATGAGAAGATTTAAAATATTTGGTGTAACGCTAAGAAGGCATAGCAGAGATATTGCAGATGAGGTGTTGTCATCAGTCAAAAAAAAAAAAAAATTGACCACAACAAGTGAAATAAACTGTCTGTTAATGTTTCGTAGAAACGTGCTTCATCAGTTCATATTGATAAGAGACTTTAGTGGCATAAATAATACATTCACTAGAAAAGTTCATTAATAGAGCATTATATTCATTAAACAAGCCACCTGTGTGTGTGAAAGAGGGAGAGTCTACAAGTCTGTGAAAGAGAGAGCAAGAGAGAGAGAGTTGCTGTTTTTAGCTATAGTTTAATATTTGTGGGAACCAGCAGAGTCACTGACCTCGCAGAGAGATAGATCGGCGACCCTTATCTTTTAACACAATCTTTACTTATACCACACCATAGACAAAAAACATTCAGGGGTCCAGTCTGAAGCCAGGACCTCAGTTCACTTTCACAGATCGGAACTAGCCAAGTACTGGATCTAACCAAATACATTTTTGTTCAACACAGAATCAGAGTACAGCTATGTGATTGAAACAACGTAAGAAGCGATAATGGTAATGATTAAAAATGGTAGTTAATAATAACTTGTAGTAACTACTGCTACAGGTGGTGTCCTCAGGGTATGTCTGCTCTCCTACAGCCTTTTCTGAAGGAGCAGCTGAGCCAGAGCGAACCAGCACCAACCATAACCAAACAACAACCAATGAGCTGTCTGACTAACCCTGCCTGAAGGCCAGTTTTGGGGAGGCAATCATAATTTCTCAGTCATTGTCCTTGCCCTTGTCCTGTCTCTGACACAGGGAGATTCTGGGCTTTGTCCAGCACTCCCTTCCTGTTCTGCTGCTTTTTAATGCTGTGTCTGCCCCATTCCATCAATGGGGCCAACAGAGAAAGACAGAAAGACAGACAGACAGACGAAAACAAATCGCTGGAAGCCCAGCAATCTTCCTTAAGCAACACTGTCTAAACTGACTAAATAAACCTGACATTTTCCCTCTGTAACCCCAGTTGAAAGAGTTTTTCATTATAAAGCTTCCTTTAAATTTCTGAACATCTTTCTGGTCTTTAATAAAAACAATGGCATCATCAGCATATGCTGACAAAACAACAGCAGGTCTCTGAGCCAGCTCTGGCAGGGAGACACCCCTCAACGTGATCCCCAACCTGCTTGGATGAGGCTTGCTGACCATGCTCTAGAGCTGTTCAGAGATGGATTCACCCTGTATGGTCTCTCTGGTGGGCAGTACAGGGCCGCACAACTCTCCCCGCCTTCATTACACAACAGGCACCACAATACACTAGACACAAACACTGACACACAAAAAGCTCATTGGGTCAAGAAAAGAAATCTGGAATGGACACTGTCCGTACACCCAGCTCTCTCTGAACATGTCAGAAGGTCGTGTCCCAACACACTCCAGGAAATTCTGATGGATTGACCATCTATTCCTGGAGCTTTGCACAAGAGTCAACACTAACAACTCTGAATAGAGGACCAACACTGAGAACAGCAGCGACACCCCCTGGATCTCGGTCCTCTTACTGAGAGGTTGTGCTCAGTCCGAAAGAAAATTGCATAGAGGAAAGAAGTGTGTGTATGTTTGTGCGTGTGTTTGTGTGTAGGAATGAGCTGGGTCATCTTCCTCTCTGTAACTTTACCCTGAAGACTTGCAACAGCTGCTGCTGCCATGGCAACGAAGGGGTGGGGTCAACCCTGGCAACACCAAAGACACCGGAGACAAGACTGTGTGTGTGTGTGTGTGTGTGTGTGTGTGTGTGTATGTGTGTGTGTGTGTGTGTGGTACTCTGAGCCCCGCTACATCCGATTGGCTGCCAGTCTTCGATGTATAAAACAATATAAGCCTTCAGTTTAATAATGACAATAAAGTACACAACATAAACAATACGCACAGACAAACTACATGGGTACACAAAATATACAGACACTTAAAGCTGTCTAATGAAGATGATGCACATCAGCTGGTTGGCTTTTCTCTGGTGTTTCATAATGTGTGTGTGTCTGTACTGAAAGGGTTAGGGTAAGAGAAATAACCATGTCTGTATGAGGTCATTATCTGATGTCATGGACTGATGTCAACATGGTAATTTTAAATTATTGCTCTGTAGCACTTACAAATAAAATTCATTATCATTCGTGTTATTTTATGTTCTGCTAATTATTGATGGTTCAGAACTGATTCGCCTCCCCCTCCACAGGAGAAATTAGCTAGGTGACAGTGGAGTTTGTGCAGCACTGCATGATGCCAGCATGGCGCCTCTACTGCCCCCTCTTGGTTCTGAGGTCTTCAGACGCTTCACGCCAGCTTCACTAGAGGAAATTCAGCGACGACATGAAGCTGAAGAAAAGGAAGAACAGACAAGGAAGGAGAAGAACATCGAGGTAAAGACACATTGGTCTGCTGTCAACAGTCATCAGTGTGACGTCACAGTGATGCTGCACACATTGAAGACCCACTTTAGACTTCAATGACTCTGAGATCTTAGTAGTACAAAGATATTCAGAGACTGAACAGCTATGTCTGAATCTCTGAATCTAATTGACTTTCTCTGACTGACAGATAGCAGAGGAAGATCTTCCTAAACCAGCCTGTGACTTAGAGGCTGGCAAGCCCCTCCCATTCATCTATGGTGACCCACCCCCTGAGCTCCTCAACACCCCATTGGAGGACCTGGATCCCTTCTACCAATCACAGAAGGTTTGTAACAGTGTAACAGTCTAATCCTTTAAAACCATAAGTGAGGTTCTCCTTCACTTTTAAAAAATCCAGTGACTTTAGCTCCCAAGCTCACAGAGGACATTATTATTATTATTATTACTTTTTTATTACATCCTGCAGTCACTAGTTTTTAGTGTTGTAGTTATCTCTGTTATCGCTCATGACTTTCTGGTATTTCTTCACTTGTGTTAAAATGTTTTGCGTTTTTTATGTTGTAGGTGTACTTTGGCTTTGGTATGAAGCATATTCTTTTGTTTTTCTCTCCTCGTTGAACGATCTAAAGTAAAGTCTATTCTCTCACTCTGCCCTGTATATCTGCAGACTTTCATTGTGCTCAGTAAAGGAAACATCATCTACAGGTTTAATGCTGAACCGGCCTGTTACCTGCTGAGTCCATTCAGTCGTCTGAGAACGATCGCCATCAGAATCCTGATTCACTCATATCCTTGATGATGTCACAGTGGACAGGTCATCCTGGGTTCTTTCATTGGTCAGGTTGTTTTAACTTTAAAAATAAAAATAAAAAAAGAAAAAGTCTAACTTTAAAGAGGCTCTAGGTTTGGTGGCTGTCACATGACTAATATTAGTTGATATTAGCTGATGTTTTTTTCCTTAAGACCAAAACTTTATTCAGCTTATTCATCATGATGACAATTCTGACCAACTGTGGGTTTATGACAATGAGTGAATCTCCACCATGGAGCAAAACTGTGGAGTGAGTTCGCACACACACTGACACACCAACAAATACTTTCTGTTTCAAAGCTGTGATTTCAGGATTTAATTAAATGAAAGATCACTTAAGTTCACACAGTTTAAACTTCGACCTTTGCAGTAATGAGGACTGGACTGTGCAGGACTTTCCCTCATTATTAAAACTGCCTTCAGGTTATCTTGGTGATTCATATCCTTCGTCAGCTCCACCTGTGTCTGTCGCACAGGTACGTCTTCACGGCCATCTACACATTTGAAGCCGCCATCAAAGTTTTGTCCCGAGGATTCTGTGTTGGAGACTTCACTTTCCTCAGAGATCCGTGGAACTGGCTGGACTTCATGGTCATAAGCATGGCGTAAGAATCAATCAATAATAAATAATCACATTTACATATTATTATCCAATTCTGATTATCAGTCAGAATCACCTGAGCATGAGAAGAGTACCTTTATTTGCTGACCACATCAACAATAATGACAAAGACAACATTGGTGACAAGAACTATTATGAGATCACCAACACTGAATGGTCCCCCACACTTGGAGAACCGCTGATCTTGAAAGCACAGTGACTTCCTGGAACAGTAAGGAACTGTGAGCTCTCAGTGATATGATGGAGCTTGATCATTAAGAGACATATGTTTAGAGAAGCATTTCAAATTTTATCCTGAATTTTACTGGGTGCTGACAAAGAGAAGCTAACAGGACAAAATACTTGTTTAGTACCGTTCTGAATCAGCTGAAGCCTTTTCAATTGTTGAGAATTGTTGGGACATCCTGACAGCAGTGAATTACGGTAGTCAAGTCTGGGGGGAATGAATGCATGGACTAGTTTTTCTGCTTCCTCTTCAGACAGGATGTTTATGATTTTTACGATATTGCACAGGTGAAATAAGTGTTTATGTGAGGGACAAAGGACATGTCCTGGTCAGAAATTACTCCAAGATCCCTTTCAGTGGATGAACAATGCTGATGATGGCAGTAACACTTTCCTCTTTCAGATACCTGACAGAGTTCGTAGACCTTGGGAACATTTCGGCACTGAGGACATTCAGGGTCCTCCGAGCCCTGAAGACTATCACAGTCATCCCCGGTCAGTGTTTGTTCACAGCTTTAGGTGAATTTAACAGCTTTAATCCACCTTAAACGCTTCGGTTACCTCTGTTGTCATGTACCTCTGACCTCAGGCCTAAAGACAATTGTGGGAGCTCTCATCCAGTCTGTGAAGAAGTTGGCTGATGTCATGATACTGACCGTGTTCTGCCTCAGTGTCTTTGCCCTGATTGGTTTGCAGCTCTTCATGGGAAACCTGAGGCAAAAGTGTGTCCGGCTGCCTCTACCATTTCACAACCAAACAGCCAACATCGACTCCAACTTCAGTTACTATGGCAACAATATCCGCAACAATGATACAGCAACCAGTAACGTCGACTTCTATGAGTACATCAATAATGCAGGTATGAGGTGATGAAGTTGACAAATCATTTGATTGTTACACTGATCTCCATTTCATTTGCACCCAACTCTGACAGAGAACTACTACTTCCTGCCCGGTCAGCTGGACGCAATGCTCTGTGGGAACAGCTCAGACGCTGGGTACGTCTTCATGGTGGTGATGACAAATACAGGCTGAAGGTGCTGATATTGATGATGAAGATGAATGCATTAGGTCGGTGACGATGATGCTGATAATGTTGTGTTCAGGGTCTGTCCGGAGGGTTATGTGTGCCTGAAGGCTGGAAGGAATCCTAACTACGGCTACACCAGCTATGATTCATTCGGTTGGGCGTTCCTCGCTCTTTTCAGACTGATGACCCAGGACTTCTGGGAAAACCTCTTCCAACTGGTCAGTAATCGGTTTATGGCTGCAGATGATCACCATTCACACATTTATAAACTAGGGTGCATTGTGGAATTGCAAGTAGCTCATCTGAATAGGTGAAAGAAGGTAAGTTTCTCTATTCTGTATTTTCATGATGGCTGCTTAAACACAGGCAGCTTCAATTCAACTGATTCAACAGGAAAGGTTTTTTTATTTTTGAGAACAAGTTGAAGGTGGTTCAGGCATCTGGTCAGGATGCCTCCTGGGTGCCTCCCTGCTGAAGTTGCTACCGCCCAACCCGACCTCGAATAAGCGGATGAAGATGGATGGAAGTTGAAAGGTGAAACACTACAGAATTCCACTCTCATGTATCTGTCTCTCCTACATTTCACCACCAGACATTGCGGGCGGCAGGTAAAACATACATGATCTTCTTTGTGGTTGTTATATTCCTCGGCTCATTCTACCTCATCAACCTGATCCTGGCGGTTGTCGCCATGGCATATGCTGAGCAAAATGAGGCCACCCTCGCTGAGACCAAACAGAAGGAGGAGGAGTACGCTGAGATCCTGGAGGCGCTGAGGAGGAGGGAGGAAGAGGTGGCAAACAGACATACAGTAACTTTACACACACAAACACACACTGACACCCTTATTGCTACTGTTCCCCAGATGACCTGCAGGGCGACGCTCTCTGAGGATCCAGACCCCGCACACTCACCTGAGGAAACACAGGGCCTCGAGCAAGAACACACTGGGAAAGAGGGTATACACATACGCACAGATAAACACAGACACACACACAGGCGATGACTCAGACAGGTGAAGGTCACAATGTCACTAACCAGAGAGTGTTTTAGGCTATGTGGACGATCAGCGGCCCTGTCCACCATGTTGGTATGTCTTTGCTGACCTCTTCCTGAAGTGGAACTGCTGTGGCTGTTGGCGGTGGCTCAAACAGTGGCTCTACACCATCGTTATGGACCCGTTTGTTGACCTCAGCATTACCATCTGTATCGTCCTCAACACCGTCTTCATGGCCATGGAACATTATCCAATGACAGAGGAGTTTGGGTACATGCTGGATGTCGGAAATCTGGTGAGTTATGCAGGAGCAGCAGGGTTGGTGCCTGTCACAGACTGGACAGCTTTGTGACAGGCGTCCTCTGACTCAGAGGGTGTAGTAGCAGTTCTGACCAATGACTTCTCTGCAGGTTTTCACAGGGATTTTCACAGCTGAGATGGTGCTCAAACTTCTGGCGATGGACCCATATAACTATTTCCAGGTCAGACTTCCTGTCTGTTCACAGATCAGTGAGCCACCAACATCTGTTGCCGTGCTTATTGTATCTTCTGTGTTTCCATGGATACAGGTAGGATGGAACATCTTTGACAGCATTATCGTCACCATGAGTCTGGTGGAACTGGGGTTGGCTGATGTTGAGGGTCTTTCTGTGCTCCGCTCATTCCGATTGGTCAGTGCAGCATCCCTATGGCCTGTTAGTTATGTCTTGCCCACCTGTCTGTCTGTCTGCTCACTAATCTGACTAATCTTTCTTTCTGTTTTACCCGTCTGCTCAGATGCGGGTTTTTAAACTGGCAAAGTCATGGCCGACCCTCAACATGCTGATAAAGATCATTGGGAACTCAGTGGGGGCCCTGGGGAATCTGACTCTTGTCCTGGCCATCATTGTCTTCATCTTTGCTGTGGTGGGAATGCAGCTGTTTGGGAAGAACTACAAAGACTGTGTCTGTCGCATCGCTGTGGACTGTGAACTTCCTCGCTGGCACATGAACGACTTCTTCCATGCCTTCCTCATCATCTTCAGGATTTTGTGTGGAGAGTGGATCGAGACCATGTGGGACTGCATGGAGGTCTCAGGTCAGGCCATGTGTCTGATTGTCTTCATGATGGTCCTGGTCATTGGAAACCTTGTGGTGAGTGTTTGCATGAGCAGAGTCTGGTTCAGTGTGTCACTAATCCAGTCCACCAAGGTGGCAACCAACAGATCAAGGTCTGGGTCTTTGATTGCGGTTTCTAGTATAAATACAAATAACTGGGATCTAAGAAATTAAAGTTTTCCTGATCTAATTGAGTTAACCTCTCAAGTCCTGAACTTGTCCCTGGTCCAGTATCAAGTACTGAATTTGGCCCACCATATTATTTCAGGTCCTGAATCTGTTCCTGGCCTTATTGCTGAGCTCATTCAGTGGCGATAGTCTGGCAGCTCCAGAAGATGAAGGTGAGAACAACTTGCAGATTGCCATTAATCGGATCAACTGGGCTGCGGCTTGGACCAAGTCAATGATCTTAGAACACGTTTGGACTGTGTTGGGAAAGAAGAGCCACATCAACCACAACCACATTGGTAGGACTCTGTGTTTCACAGATTAGTTCTTCACAACCGTGAGGTCATACAAATATTTTCAGAAACATGTAAGCTGTTTAACAAGAAACCTTCTAGATATGTTCCTTCTGCACATGTTCAGTCAGGATGTCCAAACCAGAGCACCTTCTCATCACTGAATATGATTCAAAGATCATATCTCCACAGCTGTTCTTTGGTTTTCATTTTGTTCATTTCTTCACTTGACAGCAATCGAGAGTGACGACAACACCATGAAAGAGGTTTTACCTTTAACCTCAGTGACTTCAGACCAGCCACTGTCAGGGGGCAATGTCCTCAGCTGTTGCCATCACAGCCTGAGTAGCAACTACCACAACATCACCTTCCTTAAGGTTCCCATCGCTGAGTCTGAATCTGACTCCGACTTTGAGACACCCGAAGTTGAAAATGAGGAAGCGGATGAAGAGGAGGATGAGAAAGAAACACTCTCTCAAGTAAATCGTATTCTATTCTTTTCTATTTTATTCTATTATCTGTGTAGCTCATCAGTCATCTGGGTCATAGTTCTGTAAGAAAGTTGAATTACATATGAAACACTGAGTGGTTTACATCACCAGTGGTTTCAAGAAAACAGATCAAATGTCAACAAAAGCACTAAAGTTACAGAAGAATGGACCAATTGACCTGCAACAATATCACCAACTATATGTTGGGGAATCATTCCAATGCATGTAGGGGCTCCCCAAGATTCACAAAGAGGGGCCAGTTTTGACATGAAAGATGGAGAGAACAGAATTATCTCTTTTAGAGAATCAAAACCAGCCACCGGTTCAAATATGTGGACCACACATCAGTCAAACTTAAAACCAGGGAAGTCTAAACATTAACGTTTATTAAAGAACAATGTCCTCACACAGAACAATACTGGTGTTTGAGTCCAATGCAGTGAGGAAGAATCTTCAATAAGTCCAGTTTCAACTTCCTCAGAGAAATTCTATTCTTTTCCTTTATAATCTTACCCATTCTGGTCTTGCGGTATTGTTCTGTAATGTGTGTGCTCAGTGTGATGAGTCCTCAGACTGCAGCACGGTTCAGAACCTTCCTGAAGTCCAAGAGGAAGAAGAAGATGAAAACAAGGATTCAAACACACCAGAAGACTGTTGTACTGACAGTATGAACACCCACTCACAAACATACACACACATATACCACAGTGTTCTTACTGTAGGTCAATGACAATGGCACTCAGACTCCACAAGTTTAGGTCCTGGTTGTGTAACATTTGTTTTTATATATTTCAGAGTGTTATCGTCACTGCCCACTGCTGGAAATAGACACATCCCAGGGCAAGGGAAAGATCTGGTTTAATGTCAGGAGAACCTGTTTTACAATTGTAGAGCACAACTACTTTGAGACCTTCATCATCTTTATGATACTGCTGAGCAGCGGAGCTCTGGTAACACTTCATTATAGGTTATTGAACAAGCTGATAAGACCTAATACTGATATGACCAGATTGGACCTGATCCCAGTGGATCAGACCAGATCTGACTTGATCCCAGTTGATCAAAGCAGCTCCGCGTTGCTAGCTCTACACCTGTACAGCTTGTGTTGCTTTGTTATGTTTGTTCTATTAATATAATACTCTGACTCCTGCTCACTTCTCTTGCTACTGCTTGTTTGTTTGATCTGGTCATGTGACCGAGCAGGTCTTATCTGAATGGTTCTCAAGAATGTGTGTGCAGGGCATATTAACCATGTGGTGCTAAGATGGTTGGCATGGCTACAAGTGGACTACATACATAGCTGACATTCTGACTACTAAAATGGCCACCACATGTTACAAAGGTGAGATGTTTAAGTAATACAAAATAACATAAAATAACACAAGATATCACAACAATGAATAATCTTAAAATCTAATAACAATTATATAAAATTTATAGAAGCAATTCTATTCAGACATTATCTGAAGGCACACAACACAACAATATAATAAATGTCAGTGAAAGACATTAATTGAAGAAATTGAGCTCAAATTATTTTATAATGCAATGGAAAAATGTAATCAAGATTAAGAAAGAGGAGTGAAATGAGAGCTTAAATTATAAATGTTATAACCAAGAAGGTTGTCAGGCCGGGACTCAAACAGGACTCAGGAGCAGGAGGCTTTGTAAGTCACAGGCTTTATTCTCGGCAGCAATGACCTCAGAACCAAGTGAATAAAGAAAACAGGGCTATGAAACACTAACTTTAATGGGGAGTCACGAGGGAAAAAAAGGGAGACAACACAAAACACTCCGTAGGGAGGAAAAACCTGACTAATAAAACAAAAGAAAACTCACTCACGCTACTAAGCAGAGGATCAAGGTAATTCTATGAAAATGTTATGAACTCAAAATCGCTCTCAAGGAGGAAAACACAAAAGCTATGAATATTAATCTATATAACAGAATTTACAAACAAAAAGTCACTCATATAGAGGAAAAAACAAAAGGCTATGTTGAAAAGAGCTACCTCTGATATAGAAATTACAAACGAAAATTTACTCAGTAGAGGATCAAAAAGGCTTACACAAAGAGACGAAGGCTGTGGCATGGACATAACACTGGTGTGGGACATGAAACGACGACACACTGGCACAAGACAAGCGGAAGACAGACTATTTGAACTGTGGGGGAAAATGGGGAACAGGTGGAGACAATTGGTAATCAGGAGGACACACCGGAGACATGAGGAAGGGCAAGTGTTCTGAAACGAGAGGAGAGTTAGGTATTTCAAAATAAAACAGGAAATGACGAGACACAGTGAGCCCAGACAAGACAACCTCACCACGGTGTGACAAAGGTAATTGATCTGTCAAGGTCAGCATCAGATTTGCCCCGCAACGAGTGAACCACCATCGTAGGGCTTAATATGAGAGGTAGACAGGAAGTTCAATCAGTGACTTTCTGTTTTTCGTTAATTTCCTGAGTCTTGTTTCTGAAGCAGCAAATAAATAACCATTAAAAACATTATCTAGGAGCAAAGAGAAAATGCTCGAAATTACCACTAACTATTAAACCTGTACACTAACATGTTGCAGAAAAAAAAAACTGGCATGTCATAACAGTGAAGTGAAGTGAAGTATATTAAATATTTATGTTTACCCACAGGATGATTGTGTTTAATTTCAGTGGTTTCAGGACATTTCTCCTCACAAGATTTTAGTATTTTTAATATCTATTATCACCTGTCCTTGTTTTGTCATAAGTGTCTTCTGTGAGATTGTGACATCATCATTGTCAATGTCCACATTCATATTTTTCATAATGCACCCTCAGTTGTGGCATTGCCATTTTTGTTTTATCAGGTGTCTGTGCAATGACAAGAAAGACTATCTTATCTTATCCCAACTTAACTTACGTTATGAGGTCTACAAATTTCGCACTGTGTGGGACAAAAAAGTTATTTTTAATCTACTATTTAACCTACTTTTAGGATATTTGTGTTTACCTTCAGGATGTCCATGTCAAATCCTTTTTTTTAGTCATCAGTATTCTCAGTCTGAATGTGAGGTGATGTCAAACTGAGCATGTGTGACAGTAGTGAGTGAACACCATTCCAGGCACTAATTCTTTGGTTGTGAACAGGCGTTCGAGGACATTTATTTGGAGCAGCGTCGGACCATAAAGACAGTTCTTGAATATGCAGACCAGGTGTTCACCTATGTGTTTGTAGTTGAGATGATTCTCAAGTGGATCGCGTATGGATTCAAAACCTACTTTACTAATGCCTGGTGCTGGCTGGATTTCCTGATTGTAGATGTAAGAACCAGATCAATAACACTGATCACTGATAAAATATTAATGCTGTATTATTAACACTCAGTCGTTACTTGTGGTATGATCATGTTATCAGGTGTGATGTGTCTCGCAGGTGTCTCTTGTGTCTCTGACGGCAAATATCCTGGGATACTCGGAACTGGGAGCCATCAAGTCTTTGAGGACTCTGAGAGCTCTGAGGCCCCTGAGGGCCCTGTCCCGCTTTGAGGGCATGAGGGTGAGACAGGCATTTTGATCAAAGACATAGAGTCAGACAGGTGCATATCTGCTTGACTCCTTGCTGACAGCAGATCAGATAGGGTAGGTCCTTTAACAGAAGAATGAACATTGCTACGCGGCACCTTCCCTAAAGGGGATAGTGTGTTGATTTTCTTAATTTAAATCTATAATTATTTTGTTGTAGTTTTTTAATCTTGCCTTTTTTTGTGATTGTGATTTTATGATTTTTTTCTCATGTATGGAGCTGTATTCCTGTCTGCGTCTCTACTTGTCTATCTGCAGGTGGTGGTGAACGCTCTGGTTGGAGCAATCCCCTCCATATTTAACGTCCTGTTGGTCTGTCTTATCTTCTGGCTGATCTTCAGCATCATGGGGGTGAATCTGTTTGCAGGAAAGTTTTCTTACTGTTTCAATGAGACGTCAGAGGAAAGTTTTTTGCCCGATGAGGTCAACAACAAAACCCAGTGTTTGACTCTGATCAGTGAAAACTTCAGCGAAGTCCGCTGGAAGAATCTAAAGGTCAACTACGACAATGTGGGGATGGGTTACCTGTCGCTTCTCCAAGTGGTGAGCAAACATCACTGAAACATTTAGTCTTATATATAAAACACCAAAGTGTCTTCACATGGAGCTGATCACATTAAAACTGATGAAGGAGTTTGATCTTTCAGGCCACTTTCAAAGGCTGGTTGGCCATCATGTATGCTGCAGTGGACTCCAGAAAGGTCGGTGCTCCTGCAGTTGAAAATTAGACCTGTTACTTGACTGAGATTGAAAACTGTTTCACATGCTGAGCTATTCTGTAGGTGGAGGACCAACCGATGTACGAGGATAACCTCTACATGTACCTGTACTTTGTCTGCTTCATCATCTTTGGCTCCTTCTTCACCCTCAACCTTTTCATTGGAGTCATCATTGACAACTTCAACCAGCAAAAAGCCAAGATATGTTTCTATTTACTGATCAGCCAGCATCTCTGTTCCTATCTAAATTTACCTGCAACTTTGCTCATATTCAATATCATTTTTCTGTCTGTCAGTTAACAGGGGCGTGTGCTGTTTTTTTTTTTTTCTTTGTTTTCTCTTTACTTGGGAGGTACAGATATCTTCATGACAGAGGAACAGAAAAAATACTATAACGCCATGAAAAAACTGGGCTCTAAGAAACCTCAGAAACCTGTTCCACGACCTGAGGTACGTTCGTGTAAAACTGGGTGTGGGTGTTCAGGATTTAAATAACCTTCATGTCTTCTCTGACCTTCTCTGCAGAACAAGTTCCAAGGCCTGATCTTTGACCTGGTGATGAAACAGTTTTTTGACATTTTTATCATGGTGTTAATTTGCCTCAACATGGTGACCATGATGGTTGAGACGGATGAGCAGAGCCAGGAGAAAGACACCATCTTGTACTGGATCAACCTGGTTTTCATCATCATCTTTACTACAGAGTGCTCTCTGAAAATCATTGCACTCAGACAGCACTACTTTGCTGTTGGCTGGAACATTTTTGATTTTGTGGTCGTCATCCTGTCTATTGTAGGTGAGTTAGCCAACCAGGGTCTAATGAGTTCATCCTCATGTCATCCATGTATTTGCTATACCACCTTTCCTTTAAGGGTTATGGGGGGAGGGCTGGTGCCTTCCAGACAGGGGCTGGACAAGGGCCAACATATGGACAATCAACCACTCACACCTACAGCCAATGAACTCACCACATCTTCATCAGTGGAAATCACGGTACCAAGGGCAAACCCATGAAGGCCTCAGCTAGAACCTTCCTGCTTTGAGGCAACAGTACTCATTACTGTATCACTGTTCCACTATCACCATTTGTTACAACCAGCTCATTAGGGGAAAGGGAAGTAACATAAACCCCACGATGTCAAGGGTAAAATAAAGTTATTTATTGACCAAAGTAAACAGGGTAACCAAAAAGAGTGGCGGCACAAGAAAACAACGCCACCCAAAAATGCAGTTAACACAAAAAAAACACGAGCAGCTAACAAAAGAAAACAAAACAACAAAACACCAGATCTCAAACAAAGCTGCACTTGACTCTACGCCAACCAAAGACACACCCTTAGCTTTTCACATAGTTCACTCGGCTCACATAAATGATCACCGTCACACAAGTGCAGGTACACAGCGCGTAGGCGAGTCTGCATACGGGCAACACAGATCGCCACGTACAACCAACTGACAGTTCTTTTATACTCGGGGTGGAGACGAAGGGCGGGGCCAGCTGATCAAGGGAGATGGCTTGCAGCGGGAGCATCGAAGGTGCAGGGAAAAAGGCGGAACACTCCCAGGAGATCCCGGTGACGTCACGGGCATCCCTTCTCGCAGGGTCAGACTGCAACAATAGGCGCACGAGACAGGACACAACACCCACACACACAAATATACACAAGGAAAGGTAAAGGTCCCCCGAATACGGCCGCGGCCGTAACACCATTCATTACCTTGTCAAAACATTTTAAGGCCTAGAAATCTCTTTACATTTTTAACCCTAACCCTAACCCTAACCCTAACACTTTATTTACATTTTTAACTTTACAAAACTGTAAATAAAAAAATGAGAAAAAGAAAGAAAGGACTTACAGAAAAAAGTAGTTGCAGTTGTTAAAGCAAGTACCATGTGAAAAGTTGAGTCAGGCATCAGACCTGATGCTGGGCCAGGATGGGTCCCCAAATTCTCTCAAATCTGTTCTGTTCGTTGGGTCTTTCCAATTGAATTACAGATAACAGCTCAGTGAGCCAATGAGCAAAGGTAGGAGGTGTGGTAGACTTTCAAGTTAGGAGAATAGGTTTCTTGGCCACCACCATATCTAGGTGCAGAGCGGCCTGAGTAACGTGCAGGAGAGCAGAAGTCTCGGCCGACCTACTTTTTTTATTTCAGGGACTCATTTGATTGGACCGGCAATGAGTGAGACTGGATGACCAGAAGAACTAAAGTGGGATCATATGCCATTCTTTCTTTTGTTCTCTCCTACCTCCCTTCCTTCTTTCAGGCCTTCTCCTGGCTGACATTATAGAGAAGTATTTTGTCTCGCCCACACTCTTTCGTGTGATCCGATTAGCTCGCATTGGTCGAATCCTTCGTCTCATCCGTGGAGCCAAGGGAATTCGAACACTGCTGTTTGCCCTGATGATGTCACTTCCTGCCCTGTTCAACATTGGACTGCTCCTTTTCCTCATCATGTTCATTTTCTCCATTTTTGGCATGTCAAATTTTGCCTACGTGAGAAAGCAGGCCATGATAGATGACTTTTTAAACTTTGAAGACTTTGGCAATAGCATGATATGTTTATTCATAATAACCACATCAGCCGGATGGGATGGTTTGCTGAATCCTATCATGAATGTGGCACCAGACTGTGACCCAGACATAGAGAATCCTGGATCCACAGTCCGAGGGAACTGTGGCAGCCCAGCAGTGGGCATTGTCTTTTTCACCACCTATATCATCATGTCTTTCCTGGTGGTGGTCAACATGTACATTGCCATCATTTTGGAGAACTTCAACGTAGCCACAGAGGAAAGCACCGACCCGCTGTGTGAGGATGACTTTGAGATGTTTTATGAAACCTGGGAGAAGTTTGATCCTGATGCCTCACAATTTATTCAATACAGGCAAGTCCCAGCCACACAACCCTAACCCTTCATGGTACCAGGTGGTTATTGTTTTGGTTATTGATACTAATCTGACTCTGACGGTTTCTGTGTGCCTCAGTAAGCTGTCAGATTTCTGCAACGCTCTGCAGGACCCTCTGAAGATCCCTAAACCCAACACCATCAAACTTATCCACATGGATCTTCCTCTAGTCCCTGGAGACAAAATCCACTGTCTGGACATTCTGCTTGCACTCACTGCTCAGGTAAAATCAACCGATCACGTTATACTATGTTATGTTATGTAATGTCATGTTATGTTATCTTATGTTATGTTACTGTGTGCAGGTATTGGGTGATTCAGGAGCCATGGATGCTCTAAAAGCCAACATGGAGGAGAAGTTCATGGCCAACAACCCCTCTAAGGTTTGCTTTTCTGTTTTTCTGCTCTGTAACTTCATTCGTATAATTTTAATGTCAAGTTTATGCTACGCACTATCAATATACACTATCAATAGTGTCATATAATAGTGACATATCCCAGATGGATATCTCTGGGAGAGATACCAATTCAGCAGGCCTAGCATGGTATACCTCTGTGGTCTGCTGGAACCACCCCAGTAAAACAGTAATCAAGCTTTTCCGAGAAGCAGGACTCTCACAACTGGATTAGGTGTGTCTTCAGCATCTGTGGCTGCGGGATCCAGCAGATGTACAGTATCTTCTCTCCCAAGCACCATGCAAAGTTATTTGTGATGATGTACCCCCCTTTATTCCCTCAATCTGTGACCATCCCCTGAATCCCTGCAGGCATTAGTTAGGCCTCCAACCCGAGCAGTGGCCTGTTGTTTGTTTTTTGGTAGCTTATTATAAAAAAAAAGAAAAAGAAAAGAAATACAACAACACATAGAAGTACCTTTGCATTATTTGATATTTCATCATTGGCTTCTTACAACTGTGAAAAATGTTTTTACATTTGGTGTTAACCTGTTACCATTTCTGTTGAAAGTGAAGAAAGTGAAGAACTATGTAGGTCAGTGGGGTTCATACATCCCCCCACCTTAGGATGCTTACTGTTAACATGATGGTTAATCTTGTCTCTGTAGGTATCATATGAACCGATCAGCAGCACCCTGCGAAGGAAACAAGAAGAGGTGGCAGCAACCATCATCCAACAAGCATATAGGAAACACCTTCTGCGGCGGACCGTCAAATTGGCATCCTACAAATACCGTGAAAAGACAGCGGGACACCAAGACAAGGACTCTCCTCCAGAGACTGAAGGACTTATCTCTAAACGGCTCAGTCAGCTGTATGGAAACCCACAGGAATCTGGTGAGGAGGGAACTCCTACCACCCGGGTGGAGCTTCAAAGTGACTTCCTCCTTCATGCTGCCCCTCCACCCAATGCCCTGGACCTCCTGCATAGTGAGGACCTGAGGGAGTCAATTGTGTGATGACGGTTGCTGCTTTCACTTTGCTTCTTCACCAGCCACTTGACAAAGAGGAGAGGAAGAAAAGGACAGACTGACCTTGTGTGACCTTTGCCTCTGTCACGCTGGAAACCACATCTCTGGTGATGCCAAAGTGTCTTAGTTGTATCTTCTCATCATGATCATTATCATCTGGTTTGTGCTGGAGAGTCCAAGTTTAGTAACTCACTGACACTTCAAGTGCTACTGACAGCTTCTTACAAAATTCTTTATTATCAGTAACAGCCTCATAACTGTCCACAGTTATTCACACATCTTCAGAGGTGCACCCCTCAGACAGTTGATAAATTACATCTTATATCATGATTACAATATCTATTGAATCTTTATTAAGAGTTGGACCAGGACAGTTTTTTCCAGCTCTGGTTTTATTCTTTACAGTCTCAGTGGTGACCCACAGAGCACAATCCCAGTAACTGAGGCTGTTTTATTTTCTTTAGTATTTCTTTAGCTGCTTGTACTTTACTGTATTGGGTTATGGTACTCTGCTTTTATTCCAGTACATTTATTTGACAGTAGCTGTTCTTGTAAGAAACATGACTCACAGAAGAAACACTCAATCAATTGGTGCTGTCGTGTCTGTTATTTTATTTCAGTTCCACCAAAGAGAAAGCATCTTATTAGCTGTTCTTTGTTAGCATTAGCAGCTGTTTGTTGAGTTCACCATCAAATGCGTTCTTTTTTTCATCAAGCGGTGATAAAAATTCATTGAAGAAATCAGTGCATCAAGTAGGTCGAGCTCCAGCAGGAGCAGGAAAATGACTCTGTACAGATGAGATATGGCCCTTTGGACCTTAAGACATTTTGTTGACTGTGCTTTTAGTTTATACAGAGCTATTATTATTATTATTATTATTATTATTATTATTATTATTATTATTATTATTATTATTACTATCATTGGTGGTGGAAGGAAGGAAGAAAAGGAAGTTTTTCCTTGCCACTGTTGCCAAGTGCTTGCTCATCGGGGGATCTGTTGGGTCTCTTTAAATAAATTTATAAAGAGTTTGGTCTAGACCTGCTCTATATGTAAAGTGCCTTGATGTAACTTTGTTATGATTTGGCGCTATACAAATAAATCTGATTTGATTTGATTTTGGTGGTGTATTTATATTTTTACAAAATAATAATAATATTTCTCAATAAAGTTTTCCTTCCATCATTGCAATCAGCCAGCGAGGTGTTTTTCAACAGAGAAAGACTCAATAAAGTCTAGTTAGAAGAAACTGTATTTTTGTTCGCAGAACAAAGTTTTTCACCATCCATGTGTAATTTTGTATTTCAGTTGTCTACTTTCATCTGTTCATATTTATCCCGTATTATCCATTTATCTGGAACAGCTAATTCCCTGTCTCAAGTTATTCCTTTTCTCTGTGTCACTGGTCAATTCAGCTGCAGCTGTTTTTCTTTAGAGACCACTGAACTTTTTATGGACTGCTGATGATTATGATGGTTCAGAACTGGAGCAGTTACTGAGGAGATTATAATGGTCGGGACTGGGGTATATAGGGTTGGGTTAGGTCTGATTTCAGTCTTTTTTATTGAAACACTTGTGATTGGTGGTTAAAGTTCAAAATCATCAGCTGGTTAATTAGTTCTGACATTTGATGCTTGGGATTTTGAATTAATAAAGTTTAAAACTTAAAAATGTCATTTGCTTGTTCTTATCATTTGTGTGTGGCAGTGTGCGTATATCTGTTGTGACTGTGATTCTTAGGACGTATAAATTAGAGCATCTCCTTTAGAGAGTTAGCTGTCAGTGTCTCTGGATCAGTCCTGTATGCTTCTGAGTTTATTGTGTTGACAGATTAAAAAACAATCAGATATTTGGAGCTGATTTTTCATCATTACTGCTCCAAAGAATGAGCAGAACTCCTGATCAGATAAAGACAGAAACTTCAGATCAGCTGTAGAACAACCAAAACACATGAGAGTAACTTTTCTTTGGAAAAGAAGGAAACATTCAGTTTGTTTTTAGTTGGTTCTTGATTTCTGATTCCAGAGAACAGAGTCTGAACTGAGTCAGTGATAAAATTATCTGAAGCTGAGCTGATTTTGAATATGAGAAGACTGAAACATTATTAAAAATGAAACACACAAAAGGATGAAGAAACGGAAAACACTGAATATCAAATTAAAAGGGGGAATAAGATAAAACTGTTCTTTGTTGTTGACTCATCAGATCAACCTGTTGTTGTTGCCATGTGTGCACATGTTGTGGGCATCAGGTGCTACTGAATGCATTCAGTTTCCTGTTGTGTAACTGTAACTGTGCAACTTGAGCTCAGTAACAGCTATGAATAAATTCACTTTTGAGGAAAATAACGTCAACACATTCATCAACACAATCATACTTTTACTTTAAAACGATTCATCCCTCAGCTGTTACCACAATCACATACAAATAAAGTTTTTTATTGACTTAACGTTTAACAATTTTTGTTAAGTGCTGATAACAAACAGGCCCTGTATAACACAACATCCACTGTAACACAATAAGCATATCCGCTGTAACATGAAAAAAAGTCATGACAAAGGTAATAAAAAAGAACACTTGATTCATTACTGTCAGATTTTAGTTTTGTGTGTCTGTCTTTTCACATTTAATTCTGTGTGAATATTGTGATGAGGTTCATGGTGAAAACAAACACACAAAATGTGGCTGTTTGGTCAGTTCATGTTTCTGCTGATTAATTTAATCATCAACTTTTCTGCTATAAAACCACAACTGTCTGCAGTGACACCATCACAACACCCTGACCACCTGAGCCCAGAGTCACTTGATCCTGGACCTGGAGCCGAATCTGGAGCTGCACCTGAACTGAGCACTGATCAGAAATGGACAGAGGTTAGACAAAAGACAATCATTTAATTTTTATAGCAAACATTTAATTGAACTCAGTTTATTTAATTTTAGTCTATATTAGTGACGGTTGACTTTTACATCTTGGTTTCCTTTGTCTAATTTCCAGTGGACCCTCTGAGGGACTAATGATCTCTGATGTATCGTCATTAGATTTTACAGAAATGCTTTGACTCAAATGTATGTAAATTTGCTGTTCCTAGACTTTAGCCTAGGCTTGAGCCTGGTCCTGAGCCTGAACCTGGTCTTAGTCCTGGTCCTTGTCCTTGTCTGTCTTTCTCTCTCTCTCTCTCACCTGTCTGTGTCTTCCAGTTGTCATCCTACTTTCAGTCCTGTGTCTGGGCGTCTCCTCTCAGCCAATCACAGACAGCCAGTACCTTTTCTCTATCGCTGTCAGCAGAGTTCAAAACCTCCACCTGCTCGCTCAGAGACTCTTCTCCAACTTCGTAAGTACACAGAACATCAAAACAGGAACCAAAATCATTACCAGAACAACAGTAACCCCAGAATTAGAAACGGAATAATAATCAGAACTAGAACAAGTGTGCGTTTTAACCCGTGTGTGTGTGGTGTGTTTTTGAGGAGAGTACCCTTCAGACTGACGACCAGCATCAACTCAACAAAATATTCCTTCAGGATTTCTGTAACTCTGATTACATCATCAGCCCCATTGACAAGCATGAGACACAGCGCAGCTCTGTGAGTCCACTATGCTGTGCTGCGTTCTGAAGATGTGCTCTGTGGAATGATCTGTTGCTGAAGCTGCTGATTGATTGGTTGGTTCTAGGTTTTGAAGCTGTTATCAATCTCCTATCGTTTGGTGGAGTCATGGGAGTTCTCCAGCCGTTCTCTGACTGGAGGTTCTGCTCTCAGGAACCAGATTTCACCCAGACTGTCTGAACTGAAGACAGGAATCCAAATGCTGATAACAGTGAGAGCACACACACAGAATTTACATTGTCTACATTAATCTGATCCACCCAATGAAAACTGATGACTGAATGACCCACTGACCCTGTAGGCCAATCAGGACGGAGCGGAGATGTTCCCAGACAGTACTGCCCTCCAGCTGGCTCCCTATGGAAACTTCTACCAGAGTCTCGGAGACGATGAATTGCTTAGACGAAACTACGAATTGTTGGCCTGTTTTAAAAAGGATATGCACAAAGTAAGAGTGGGAAGTGGGGGGGCACTTCAAAACTCATGATGTGATGATGTGATGATGTGATGATGATGTTTTTACAGGTGGAGACGTACCTGACGGTGGCTAAATGTCGATTCTCACCAGAAATGAACTGTACCCTGTAGCTGTGTCATTAATGAAGTGTGTGCGCCAAAGCTCCTATGTTAGCATTGGTGTAAACTTCTGCCATGTACTGATGTTCAAAAAGACTATGAAATAACAATATGATATCTTGGTGATGTCATATTCTCATCTTGAAAAATAAAGTGTGTTCATGTAGTCGTGTCTTTTCTTATCTTCACTGAGACCTGATCAACAATTCTGGACCTCAGAAATAAACAGGTTTTAATTTTTGGGAACAGTCCACCACTAACACCTGTAAAGAGAAGTGCTGGGAACTGGTTGGCTCCAACTGACACAGCAACAAGTACTCAGCATTTACAGCCTTGAAAGAAACAAATACATTAATTCCTTGCATTAATTCCTTGAAGTAGGGAGTTTAATCTGGTAGCTCTTTCACCTCTTCTACTCTAGCTCAAGGCATGTGCATCACCCAACCATTTTTGTTCTCAATTAAATTTCATGAATGAGTCTATTTTTCATCACAGAAAAATATCCATAGCCCTGCTCTTTGACTGTGCATCTAGGGACAGCTCCTGTGACAACCCCCCCAGTCTAATACGGCTGCGGAAAAATCATTTCAAAGTGTAGAGACGTTGCGTTGCACTTGCAGGCACCGGGTGCATCTATGCTAACTCATTGGGTTTTCTGTGCCCCTGTAAAGCTGCAGGCCTGGCACAGCCCCTGGCTCAGGATCATAAATGTTTAGTCAATAAAAATGGGCCAAAGATGTGTGTCATCTCCAATTCTTCAACACTGAGACACAATATAACAAAAACAATACTTGTTGGTGTAACTTAGAGATACAGTGTTTCTAAATTTAAAACTATTTGCTTTACTCATTCCTTCATCATCTCCTCTTAACCGTTTCCGGGTAACAGGGGGTTCTGGAGCCAATACCAGCTCCCTCTGGGCAAGGAGTGGCGTCACCCTTGACAGGTCTGCAGTCCATGACAGAGCCAGACAGAGACCAACAACCAGTCAGACCTACGGACAGTTTAGAGTCACCAATGAACCCAAACATGATGTCTTTAGATGGTAGTAGGAAACTGGAGTTCCTGGAGGTAACCCACGGAGGAACGGGGAGAACGCAGAGACTCCTCATTATTTATGAATACAGAATTAATACATTTCAAGTGCAACAATTTAGCCCAGTGCACATTCAACTTTTGGTTTAATTTAATTTAATTTTAAATTAGTTCTTTCCAAAAGCTTTCTGAATTATTATTTGGAATATAAATGTTAATTAAAATCTTTAAAACATTTTCAATTCCACAATCAACATTTTTTGATCAAACTGTGATATTGTTTTATTCGTAACGTTTTGTGAAAGACAAGGGCAGTTTTGTGTTTCACTCCAGTTAGGGGACAACAAAACGTGTTCTCACCTCTCCAGCAGAGGGCCCTGTCGGGGACAGTCGTTACTTTCCGCCGCGGCCTTCCGTCCTCCTCGGTAATGTTCGACTGTACTCGGCTGCTAACGGTCGGTGTGTTCAAATCTTCGGCTGCAGCTCCTACAGGACGCTCCAGTGAAGCCCGATCCGACAAAAGAAGGAAAACAGACGACGGGAACGGATAAACGGAGTCTCCGAGCGGAATGACGGTGCTGCAGGAACCTGTCCAGGTAAAAAAACGTTTCCAGTTCGTTGTCATGAACGTGGAGCAGAATAATTATGAAGCCCGTGGTGTCTTCTCTGTGCCGGCCTCATCGGCTGGTCCAGTCCGCGAAAGGAGGCCCCGCAGCCCGCCGCTGGCAGCACGGAGCGTTTGGTCATGTGCTGTTGGTTTTAAAACCCCGATAAGTGCAGTAACATTGGGCCTGTCGTGTGGCCGTTCGGATCAACACAGTAACACAATGCTAATGCCCCAGCTAAAGGTAGCTTAATGCCAGTTATCGTCGGCCATGCCAGACTTCTTGTAAGAAGTTGTCAAATAGAGCTGTCATTTAACGTCGCCTTTCCGACGATTGGAGTGGAACAGACCTTACAGTTCGTTCTGACAGATTCGGTGCCTCTCATCCCATCGGCATACATCCAGCAAGGAAGCTGTTTATCAGTTAAAAGATAAATCAATATTAATATGGCATGTTCGCATTGAGCTGCTCTCCGGAGCTCGTCAGAATGCACCGCGGAGGGCGGCAGCATCAAGCTAATGCTTGATAAAGTTTAGATTTTTTATTCTAACAGACAATGTTTGAGTCTGTGTTTGCCAATTTGATTGGTGGACTGCATGGAGCGTTTAATGGTCTGTTTATGCCGGAGAGCAGGATTGAATGAAGCAATGACATTTCAAATTGAGAGTTGTATTAACGCCGCTAAATGCTAACAGAAGAGTTCTGTTGCTCTGCTAACTCCGTGTCGAAGGTTTAGCCGGCGCCATTAGTCTGCATAACTCAGTCCTTAAAGTTCGCTACAGGACATTAAGTCGTTTTTGAAACATTTTTTTTTTTCGATTGTCTTTAATATCGACCTGAGACCGACCACAGCCGCCAGCTTTTAGTGAACCAACAGCGAATTAGCTTCCTGGTGGTAATGCTAGCAAACGTCAGCTAGCTGCCGGTTTATCCAAAATTAACTTTTCTGTAGTCAGCTGCCCAGATAATCGGAGTAAACCAGCTCCAGTCTCATATTGTATAATTAATGTTCAAAAAGTATTAAATGATCAACCCTGGGTCACAGGTGTGTCTGTGACATCATGACTCGAAACAGCCTGCCACAGAAAGACATTTGGTTTCAACGCCATTTGCGCAATAACGTTTTTTAAGGTTTTCTTGTGGACAGGTCTTTACATTCTGTGTTTCCATGTATTGTCTGATTGTGTGTCTTTAATGTTTCATGATTGTAGCCTTCACACACCAGCAGTGAGGCAGCCTGGGGTCCACAAGTCACTGATGGGAATATATACACTTCTTATAGGCAGTTACGGTCCAGACAAAGATCGCCAACGTGAACACTTTAATTCAGTGATATATTCAGTACAGTAAAACTGACTGCTTTGGCTCAAATTGTTTGATACACTTGTTTTGATCAACTTTGTCCTATTCTTTTTAGCTGGTTCATAAGATAAGAGAAAGCTTTATTGGTTTTTCATTTGGGCAATAGGCATTTGAAATGTGCACTAAACTTCCCAAATAATATGGGATGTCTTCATGTCGTGCAATTCAGAGTCATTCTGTTCTGAGGTACATATCATCTTTTAATGTCACATCTGTATAATGGGGGAGTTTTTGAATGAACTAGCCAGGAAAAAAATTTAATAAACTATATTTATAATATTTAACAATATATAACAGTCTTATTATGCTTTTGACTTTAGACCAGAATGCAGGATGTGACCCATTACTGGTGAACCTGATATCTATTTCACCATATTAGATCGCAATGTCTCTGTGTTTGGTCTAAAATCGGCTTGCAGATAAACCTTTACTTGTAGTTATCAATCAGGGCTAAGTCCCTACTGTAAGGTTACCAGAGAAGAGAAAATTTTTACACATCCAAGTGTTCACATAGTGCTGGTTAAATCTACAATTTGTAGTGCACAGGCATTTTGGCAGGTTAGGGGAATCATTCCCCACGACAATCATTAGAACTATGACGCATGACGCTCTGGTTTAGTGGTTTACATTCTTTGGAGCACTGCTGAACAGGAGCATTGCACAGACCTTCAGGTTAGGTTGGCTCAACCTAGCTGGGTCAGCCTGATGGTTGCAATTGTATTTCCTGTGGTCCTGGCTCCGCACACTCCTGATCTTCTAAGGATCAGACTCTGGAGCCCCTCCCTGTGAGCTTCAAAACTACAAATCAGAAACCTATGGCTGACATCACCAAAGTTAAAGGGTTGGTAGAGAAACCCTTCCCTAACTGTGACTTGAGCCTTTTACTGGAGCATTAAAAGCTACTGTACTCTTCATTAAACAGTGTTTGTGTAATGTCTTTCTGTACCAGCAGGGGAACCAGAGTTCAGCACAGCAGGTTAATGAAACTGTTGTTCTGTCTTTGATCAGGCTGCAGTGTGGCAGGCGCTGAACCACTACGCCTACCTAGACGCCGTGTTCCTTGCTGAGAGACTATACGCTGAAGGTAACCTGTCTGTCTGTCAGTGAGTTCTGAGGAGGCTCTCTACTTGTCTGTCTGAATACCTGTTTGTCTACCTGTCTGTCTGTCAGTGAGGTCAGAGGAGGCTCTCTACCTGTTGGCAACATGTTATTACCGCTCAGGAAAGCCATACAAAGCATACCGGCTGCTGAAGGCTCACAGCTGCTCCACACCACAGGTTCGATTCCTGCTGGCAAAATGCTGTGTCGAACTCAGCAAGTAAGAACACAAACACATACACACGTGAAATGTTAGTGGAAATATTTGCAATACATTGTTACACCTTATTTTACTAAAAATAAAAGCTGTTACTTATCTCTGTCTCCCCTGTCTTCCTGTCTCTCTGTATCTAAGACTGGCTGAAGGAGAACAAGTCCTCATTGGTGGGGTGTTGAACAAACAGAAGAGTCAAGATGACATCATCACAGAGTTTGGAGACTCCGCCTCCTTTACACTGTCATTACTTGGACATATTTATTGGTAAAAAACCAATCCACCCAATTCATCATCACCTCCTACACCACACAGAAAACTTATAGAGAACACACAGAGGAGGCAGCAACACACAAGCCCAAAATGCACTGTCAGTGCAGGAACTAGACCAGTCCACAAAAACATTGACATTTACTGGGAACACAGAAAAAACAATTTACGCAGTTGGTTGTGTTGAGGAGTGACAGACTAACTGATGAGATCTCTCTGTCTTTCTGTCTTTTTCCCTGAGCAGCAAAACAGATCGTGTTGCTAAAGGTGCAGAGTGTTTCCAGAGAAGTTTAACCCTCAATCCGTTCCTCTGGTCGCCATTCCAGAACCTATGTCACTTAGGTAACACACACAGACACACACCATTCTTTACCTGAGATCATGTGGTTGTGAGCTTCTGTGAATAATGTGCCATTTTACAGGAGAAAAACCAGATCCGGATCAGGTGTTCAAGTTGTCCTCTCTACAGAACTCATCTTTAGCCCCGCCCCCTCCATCTGTTAGTCCCCAGAATCCCTCCCACCGCTTAGACACTGCCCTCATGGAGACGCCACAGGATACGCTGGTACACAATACAAACACTTCTGCCATAGCCTGCTCTGTCTGAACTTGGGCAGAACTAATATGTTGTTGGTCTTTAGGAGTTGAATCGTTTGAATCTAGAGTCTTCGAATGGAAAGCTGACATCTGATTTGTCAGTTTCCTACATTGACGCTGCACTCATATCCCCTGAGACTGGCTCCCTACTGGGTAACACGGTTTCCATGGCATCAGCTGGCTCCCTATTGGCTAAACAGAACAAGCCCAAGAGTGGGAGGAGTTTACTGGGAGGACCTGCTGCACTGAGTCCACTGACACCCAGGTAACTGATTTTCATTACCTGTACAGGTGAGCCTTTAGGTGCGCAGATGGAGTTGTCTAATACATTTCTCTCTCTCTCTCTCTCTCTCTGTGTCTGTCTGTGTGTGTGTGTGTGTGTGTGTGTGTGTGTGTGTGTGTGTGCGTGCGTGCGTGCGTGCGCACGCGCAGTTTTGGGATCTTACCCCTGGAGCCCAGCCCTGGAGACCCCACTTTTCTACAGAACTATTCAGCCTCCATGGAAACACAAACAACAGCTCCAAGCAAGAAGGTACAAACACCATTACACATCTTTAAAAATCAGTTTGAAAAATACATTGATTTCATTCTGATTTTGTATGGTGTTTTTATTATTATTATTATTATTATTATCCTATTTATTTATTTGGTTGGGGAATCCTGACTCCTTACTTTTGAACAGGTGGCATTGTTTGCGTTTATGATCCTCATTAAGGTATCAGGAGCTGCAGTAAGGGAGCATGCCGACACTTCACAAACCTCACCTGTCTATATTCTCATCTGTCTTTCTCTCTCTCAGTCTGTCTCAAGGATCAGTCAGTCAAAGTCAGTCTTCAGTCAGAGTGGAAACAGCAGAGATGTTCTCCCTATCCCCTTCAACCAATCACAGACCTCCGCGCCTCACACCAGGTAACTTCTGAAAAGGTCCCAGTAACCTCAGTGGTGTTTTCCTTCAGGGCAGGCTCACACAAAACCGAAGAAGTGGTGTCTCTAAGATCTGAGGGTACCCGAAGGCTAACATTTCTCATATGTAGGGTCAAAAGTCACACAGTGAACACCTGCTTGGGAGAACCTCACAGACCAGAATAAAGAACAAGGTCAACATGATGTCAGGAGTTCGAGCTGTTAGAGGGAGGAGATTAACACTGAGATCACACTATGTATCAGGGAAGCCTTCAGCCAATCACGATGAAACTCCTGTCACAGACGAAGCTTGCAGGTGGTCTAAAAGGAGACACTGAGGGCACTTTGTACTTGCAAAGTTTTATTTTTACGTGAAATGTTAGTGTACTGTAGCGCTGCAGAAAATTATGCATTTATGTTTGTTTAAGGTCTTTGCAATTACCTGCCTGTTGCCCTTCTGTCTGACAACCTGTCTGTCTCAGTGGCTCCCCTCAGGTCCTCAGTCCCAGTATGTCTGGTCCTCCGAACATTCAGCCCAGAAGGAGCTCCAGATTGTTTACTAGTGCTAGCTCTACTGCCAAGGTACTCCACAACTACAGTAAAACTGCAGTACAGGACAGTCCGTAATGCTGGAGTCCTGCTGTACAGCCTTACACTCCCTTTGTGTGTGTTTGCAGGAGAACAGTAAGAAGCTAAAGATGAAGTTTCCTACAAAGATCCCCAACAGGAAAACAAAATGTAAATCGGCAAAGACGTCAAACAGCAGCAACCTGAATGAGAGTCTAGATATACTGAGACTGGATCCTGGTCTGAGTCTGCCAGATGCCAAGATCCCCCAGTACCAGAGAGCTGCTGCAGGTAACACGCTACAGACAGTTTCTTTTCCTGGTTTTTATCAACAGGTGCAACATTTGGCATTTAATAAATGAGTCATTTAGTCATCAAACAGGCCCTGAAAAAGGTAGACCACCCTGACACTGTAAGAGTTCGTGTGTGTGTGTGTGTGTGTGTGTGTGTGCATACAGACAGCGTGATGGCCTTGCTGCGGGAACTGGGACGTGGTTACCAGGCACTGTGCTCCTACAACTGCAGAGAAGCCATCAACATCCTGACCTCACTCCCTCCACAGCACTACAACAGTGGCTGGGTCCTCACTCACATTGGCAGGGCCTATTTTGAGCTGGCTGAGTACACACAGGTGAGACTGTCCTGACACACATATGGGACTGTTCTGACATCTGAGGTGATGTTTGGTGTTGATGTGTTTCCAGGCTGAGCGTCTCTTCAGTGAGGTCCGCAGGATCGAGTCCTACAGAGTTGAAGGGATGGAAATTTATTCGACCACTCTGTGGCACCTCCAGAAAGACGTGGCTCTGTCCGCCCTGTCCAAAGACCTGACAGACATGGACAAGAACTGTCCTGAGGTCAGATTTGTCTCTGGTCACTTGTCTATCTCTTTCTCCTTGGTCACCTGTCTCTCTCTATTTAATATATATATATATATATATATATATATATCTCCCTCCTTGATCCTTCTCTCTCTCTCTCCAGGCCTGGTGTGTAGCAGGAAACTGTTTCAGTCTGCAGAGGGAACATGATATTGCCATTAAGTTCTTTCAGAGAGCCATCCAGGTGAGCTGCTGTTACCACGGTTACAGTTTTACTGTTAATATAGTGACCAACCACTGGCCGCTGTGCCTGTGAGACATGGTCAGTACAAATGAGCTGCCTGTCTCTGGTCATATCTCTCATTCTTTTCCAAAGTACATTGTCCACGTGTCTCTCTCTTTATCCTGTCTCTCTCTATGTCCACCTGTATGTCCATTTATCTTGTCTGTCTTTTGCCTCTCTCTCTGATTCTCTACCTATCTATCTTTCAGGTGGACCCGAGCTTTGCGTATGCCTACACTCTGTTGGGTCATGAGTTTGTTCTGACAGAGGAGCTGGACCGAGCACTCGCTTGCTTCCGGAATGCCATCAGAGTCAACAACCGACACTACAATGCATGGTGTGTTCCTGGTGCTAACAAATTACCTGTACACACGTACACACACCGCCCCCAGACCACTTTATCAGGGATGGCACACTAACACTGGGTGGAGCCTGTTCAACAGGATCAGTGTCTGGCTCATTGAATTCAGCCTTTTTGATGAAAAAACTGACTGAGCCCAGAAAACTTACCCCCCACCATGTGACTACTATTGCCAGTCTGGACTGGTGACATAAGCAGGTTGGATCTGTTGGACTTAATAGGTGTTCCATATATTAACCAGTGTGTGCAAATACAACCCTGAAAAAGATTCTCATATATTTTCATCTTTTTTGCAGTTTGTTTTTTTTTTTTACACTGTCTACATATATTGAACTCCTCTATAGAACAATGTTCCCTCTTTTGAGGGGTTAATAAAGGGTTATCGTATTGTGTCTACATCACAAGGTCAGTGTGTGTCACTCCAACATTGTAATTGCAGTAACGAACAGATTGTCCTCTGTCTGTGACAAGACACTAACCCTAACTATTTAGACTAAAAAAATGTTTCAGTCCTACAATAATAATTGATGGAGATGCTCCAAGTGATCACCTGTCAATCATAATCAGCCTATCTTCATTCAAAATATTTTAATCAGCACTCAAGGAGATTGCCAATCAAAAATGTCAAATCCCTTTGAAATGAACAGTTGGCAATAATAGGTTCTCCAGTCTGGCAGTTTTTGAAAATATCCAAAAAAGAGAAGAGGCAGAGAATCCCTAGTGGTTAAAGTGGTCAAAACAGTACAGGGGCAAATGGGACTCACCTGGTTTAGTCCATACCACAAAGTGTCTTGTCCTTTGTAAGTGGCCCAGGTGTGAATCCACCCTGTCACTCTTTGCAGCATGTCACCCTTATTTTTTTCAGACTGGCTGTCAGAATAAAGGCCAAAATTTAAAGTCTGTTTTGAATTAAGGCCCAAGTTGTTTCCAGCTGGACCATTTTATACACATGTACTGTTTTGGGGTCCCGTTTGTGCCATGAATTGGAAAAGGTAGGAAACTCATCAACCTGACCATAAATCTGCATCACACTAGAGAATGTAATATGTATTTACTATGTGTTTGTATTGTGTAGGTACGGTCTGGGGATGATTTACTACAAACAGGAGAAATTCAATTTGGCAGAAATCCATTTCAAGAAAGCTCTGAGTATCAACCCTCAAAGCTCTGTGCTGCTCTGCCACATTGGAGTGGTACGTCAGCATGTAACATCATCCATTCTCCACTACTGTCCAGTCCCTCCAGGAACCTCTTGGCTTGGAATTACAATAATTTATGTAACTCAGGAATAGTTGTAGCCGCTTCCATTTTAAAGTTCTGATAATTTTTCTTCTTCATCTTCCTTAGTGTTATTGGTGGAGGGCCAACAATGAATTGGGAAATTATTTCCACCAACTTCTCTGGAGTCTGGATCAGAATATTTGATACTTAGACGACAATAAAACTCGGGGGGGGGGGGGGGGGGGATCTAATGGTCAAATGCTCTTTAACATTCTGAGAATCATAAGCTTCTTTCTGGTTTGTATTTCTGATAGTATATATAAATAATATGTTGTCTTGTTGCCTCTTCCCCATTGTGTTCACATTTTAACCTGCTGTGTATTCTGAAAAGAGAACTATATGGCCAAATCTGAGTTGTGATATCAGACTCTACTCTCTTCCTTCTTGCACCTCTCAGTTCTTTGCCTTCCCTTCCCAAATCCAAATTTTTGGCAGTTGCCCCAATTTATCCGTTAAACCTCACAGAAACTCTGAGATCCTGGAGGGATTGATTGTTCTGTTACCGTGTACTTCCATCATTCATAACTGTTCAGTTAGCATATAGCATCAACCCCCCTACAAAAGAAAACCAACAGGTTAGAGGTATCTGTGTGTGTCTATTTTTGTGTATAGGTACAGCATGCATTGAAGAAGTCTGATGCAGCTTTAGAGACTCTGAACAGAGCAATTGGAATTGACCCGAAAAATCCTCTTTGCAAGTTCCACCGGGCATCAATACTGTTTGCCAACGACAAGTACAAGGTACACAATGTGATCCAGACTGACTGGAACATCTGCTCTGCTTATGATTGTGTCCATCTGTATGTCATAATGAGGACCTGCCTGTCTCTTCTCTCCTGACTTTCTGTCACTGCAGGCTGCTCTCCAGGAGCTTGAAGAGTTGAAGCAGATTGTTCCCAAAGAGTCTTTGGTTTACTTCCTCATAGGAAAGGTAACAAATCCTCTGACCAGATGGTCTGACCCCAAATGTCCTCTGAAAGCTGCTCTCTGGCGTCTGTTGTGTAGACATCAGACCAGTGGACATCAAAGGTCTCAGACCAGATGACTGACTGCCTGTCTGACTGCCTGTCTGACTCTCAGGTATATAAGAAGCTGGGTCAGACTCACCTGGCTCTGATGAACTTCAGCTGGGCGATGGACCTGGACCCTAAAGGAGCCAACAACCAGATCAAAGAAGCCATTGATAAGAGATACCTGCCAGAGGATGAAGGTACAGACAGGTTTCATCCACCTATACCTGGTCAATATTACATCAGGTTGACACACAACCAGCAGGTCCACTCTCAGTTTTCATGTTGTGAATTTAGGTAACCCCCTCTCTCCCCCTCACTTGTCTCTGCCTCTTACCTGTCTCACCTGTTAGCAGCTGAGGTGGATGACAGTCAGGATTCCAGTATCATGACGGATGCCGATGACACGCAGCTCCACACGGCTGAGAGTGATGATGTCCTTTAACCACGCTGCATCCAACTTATCCCCTGCTCAAACAAAACCACACCCCCTGCCCTGATTGGCTGCAGGAGTGCTGTTGGTAGGCGACATTGTGACACTGATCTTCATTTCAGCTCCCAGTTGTCTCTCTGCCCCAAAATTGGCTAATAAAGACTGCTGCCACCCTGAGCCCCACCCTTTTCCTCATGTCACCGAGCTTGTCCTCTGACATCACAGCTGTTTTTTATGTTCTTTTTATCATCGTTATGGAAATAAATCAATAAAAACATGTAAACCCCGGCCACTGCTGTCTGTCCATTTCCTGTCTACCACCAATCACAGCAGCTCTGTACTCATTAGACCAGATGGATGAGACACTCCTGACTGATGTAATGTCATGGTGATGTCATCCTCTGTGGCTTTATGACATCAGAATTGGTCAACACTGATGTCCCATGATAATAAAACCTTGCAGGAGCAAAGAAATTCCTCCAGCTATACTACCTGAGACGTTTCTGTGGAGGCTGAAACTTATTATTGGTCAGAACCCTTCATCCAATTTACAGTACACACAGACTAAACAACATGGCAGTGTGTAACCGTGGTCACTGATGAATTGCGTGTCAGCGGAGGATCCAGCAGGTTTCCCTCTCAGGAAAAGCACCAGGGCCCTAGTGTGGTTTCCATTGAGACAAGGTCCCTGATTTAGAAGCCCAACCCTGATCAAAACTGGGGTCATCTGAATCAGTCACATGACCAGTCTGTAACTGGTTGTTTCAGCAGCTGCTTGAAAAGACTTAAGTACAGAGCTGTCTTCATGACTCCCGTTTACAGTCAACTGTTGCAGACTGTTTGTATGGTTACCAATTGAAATCAGACTGAACAACAAATATATGCAGGTCAGATCCAAGAGAAACTTTATTTGTACAAAGCACTTTAACAGCCTACACGCAAAGAGATGGTATGGTTTTGGCATCTGGTATCAAACTGCATACAGGGTATGTTTTTGGACATGATGAGTGGGGTGATGGTTGTCAGGGTTAGGTTAGGATGGTGGGGGCAATCACAGAACATCAGCATTCAGACACAGCAGAAATCTGGCCGAGATGTGATATGGGAGACTTCCTCTGATTAAAGGGGTTTTATGAAAGAAGCTAATGGCTAAAATGGATAAAATGGAGCATCTCAGTTTTCTCCAAAGTCAGAGGAAATGATCAGTCTCTGTCACACCTTCCCAAGTACTCTCCCAAATGATGGAAGCGCCTCAAGCAAACTGCCTTATTGACATTAGAATCTTCTCAATGACCACAGAAAGTGTATTATTGATAAGCCTGATGAAATTGAGTCACATCCCAAAATCACTTATCAATGTTCAGGTTGGACTTGTGGAGATGTTTCCAAGGAGAAACCTTCAGTGTCTAAGTTCTGCTAACTCAGATGTTGGTTCCTTCAGCCTCTGTTCTGTTACTCTCACCTCTTTTGGCAGTTACATGTTCACTCTGTCCTTTTTGGCTATTGTAGAATATTTTGTGACTTGTCCTCAAATCACTTTATAAAGGGTTAAAATGTTCACCCAGAAGTAGAGATCAAATATCCATAACTGATCCCAGAATAGCAAAAAGATTAAGAAATTACTCCATAATACTAAAAAAGATCTGCCCTCCAACAGCTTCACGTGAGGTTTGTCTGTCTCTTTACAATTTTCCCAACAGTTTTCAGTCTTTGTGCAATGACAGGTTAAACCAATTCTAAACTGGGTGGATGAAACAAATGTTTTTCTCAGACTCTAAAGAAAACAAATGTCAGGCTGTTGATCAGACTGCCTTACAGGTACTTCCTCTGACAACTGAACACCTGAGAGGGCTCCCTTTCAGCACAGAGATGTTATCGGGTGAAAAATGGCTGAGGTCTTATTATTTGTTTTCACTTTATAAAACCCCTCTAATCCTGTCTGTGATGAAGATGCTCATGAGGAAAAAGGTAGACTATGTACATCTTTCTCTCAGTTTCCTTGGTAACAGGAGATGTTGGGATCTCTTGGCACAGTGGTCCTCCAATCACAGACCTTGTTTGGCAAGGGAGGCTGACACCTGGCAGAAAAAAAGATGTTGGTGAATGAATGCTGCTTCTGTGTTTTCAGTGAACAAATAGATCTCTCACCTGATCGGCCAAAGTTTCCAGTGGCGGAGCTTCAGCAGCATTAAGGCTTCCAGGGGAGGAAGTGTTGCTGAGGTGATGAGGGGAGGCGTCGGGCTGAATGATGATGTCAGCACCGTGGTCAGTTCGAGCTCGAGCCTGCTCCCTGAAGGTAAGTTTCTGACTTTCGATCTGACAAAAGTCAAAAATATAACATGTTCTGACAGGAAGTAGGTTGTGTGTGACCACAGATAGGTAACTATGTTCACTTAATATAACCCAAGATACAACACAGGATAATAAAAAGCGTCAATTTCTAAATACGTATGTCAAACAACAACCGGATAAGTCACATAAACAGGAGCTTTGTTTTCTATTAATATAATCCAATTATATTAGTTTAATAAGTGATCGCCAATGAAATATTTAAGAAATAGCTGCATGTTTCATGGTTTTCAGGAAGGTCATTGGTAGCTAGTGTATGTCAGCAGTGAGCCTCTGGTGCTAACCAGAGAAGACAGAGTGTTCTCAGACAGAATCAGTCTGCATGTGTTCATGGAGACAAAGGTGTCCAAAAGGAGGAGGACACTCAGTCCTGTCCTTATTTAATCCCAGTGAGAAATGGACATCGTAACCTCATTGTAACTTGAAGTCCTGGAACGTATGAAGAACACAGAGCGAATTGACAGTATAATATAGTATAATAACAGTATAATAACAATGGATGGACCTAAAGCTATGTCCTGATTGGATTAAATCTAATGTACAGCGAGCTCACTGAGCAAGGAAATCAAGCCCTTCGATACATTTGGTGTTTCAGATGTGGTGAGTACCTTTTTCTTTCCACCTCCTGGTACATGAGTGATGTTCTCCAGAGAACCCACTTTAGAATGAACAGCTTTAAAATCCACTTTCTCTGATTTAATCTCCACTTTTCCTCCACCTGCCCAACGACACAGACCAAGACTGTTAGTACATCTGATTGGTTGTTAGTCATGACATAATCACATTCATATCCTGTCTATGTGTACCTGGTTTGTGGTGGATATTGTCCTTGGAGCCACATTTTGATGCCACATTACTGAGATCCATCTTCTTGTTAACAATCTGCACCTACAGACAGACAGGTACAATCGAACAGGTGCAACCAGACCCACAGGTACAATCAGAAAGGAACAGCCCGTGTATATTACCTTGCCCCCTCCAGGTGTGTGTTTCAGGTTTTCTGTGGATCCAATCTTGGACTTCACATTGCTGAGGTCAGGCATGGGGTGGGAGGCCAGGGGGGGTGTCCGTCCACGAGCAGAACCGGGAGACCTGGGAGGGGTTCGGACCACAGCCACCTGCAGGACAGACAGACAGGTGATGGACAGATAGGCAGAAGGGTCCACTTGTGAACAGACTGGACCCGTGTACAGACCTTCTTGACATCTCTGTTGGGAGTGGAAGATCGACTGGCAGGGGAACGACTGCCTGGACTGACTCCCTCAACAGACTCTGACAGACACACAGGTGGGGAGACAGACAGGTTAAACTGGTTGAAATGGTTGAACTGGTTGAAGCAGTTAAACTGGTTTGTACCTGTACTCTTAGCTGGAATCATCTTGGCTGCTCTGGAGCTTCCTGCTGTTCTCGAAGTCTGAAACCCACACAGTGGTCAGTCTGTGTGAATGTGTGTGTGTGTGTGTGTGTGTGTGTGTGTGTTGAATTTACCTTCACAGTTTCCTCAGCAGATTCCTTCACAGCTGATTTTTCTATTTGGAAAAGGAAGAAGAACAGCGACATCATCATTGGTCAGCATTTGTCCAAAATGAGTTGTGATTGGAGGGAGGAGGAAGAGGAGATGGATGGAGGAGACATCGTGACGACATCATCTACTCTATGATGGAGGTCATTAATAACATCAAACAACAATCCAAAAACAACATAACAACACAACACCTTGGTTAGATGGACTGAACCCTCCATTCTGTCACCTCTGCTGTTACACTGCGCATTGTTCTTTTGCTGTGTGTGTTGGTGCAGACATTTGTGCATGTTCAAATCCATTCAGCATTGTCTCTATGGAACCAGGGCGCTGCAGATGTGTCAATGGTTTTTATTACCAGGTTGTAATAAATAAACCTGTGACATACTCCATGACATCATCACATAGTCAACAAAGCTGTGACAGCGCCACCATAAGGTCACTGACTCCAACGCTTACTTAGGCTGCTCAGGTTTCTTCCTGTGGTCACATGGTCTTCACCCACCTTCCATCGCCTGCTGCTCCTGCTGACCTGAGCCGTCTCTGGGGGGGGGCGAGTCTCCATCCATCATCACTCCTACTGGGGGGTCAAGAGGAGGAGTCAGTACGCATGCGCAGTGTAAGTCTTCCATGATGTTGCAGCAAAGTGCCCCCCCCCCCAACACACAAACACACACACACACACACCACCACCACCACCACCACACAGGGCAAACGGCTAGCGGGCTAACAGGCGGAACGGCGGACCGGGCGCTGCCGGACAAGAACCGACAGATCCTGCTGGGAGACACACGGAGGACAGAGATGCAGACAGGAAGACGGAGTCAGGTAGGAGTGACAAAGGCAGGTGTGAGACAGACGGACTGTCCTGTCTTACCTCCTCTGCTGCGGCTGCTGTCCGTTTATCTGCTGCTCCACCCTGCTACCGCTCTACGAGGGGGGGGTTCCGCTGCTGCATGCTGGGAGAGGGGCTGCTGTTACCATGGTAACCCGCTGCATCACTGCGCTGAGTACTTTTTGTGGTACCCACTACAGTAGTCCTCTGCTGATGACGTCATGGTCCAATATCTAACTAATAATCAAATATCAGCACAAATCACTAAAACCCAGACCAGGTCAAGTCAAAATCAAATTTATTTATACCGCTCCAAATCATAACATGTTGAATATGATGAGCAGGCCCAGAACAAATTCTGCGTGGAGCTGTTAGAGAGACCAACAGATCCCTCTAAGAGCAGACAAAGAGGTGGGGACAGCAGGACAGTGTCAGGTTTTGAGTTAATTCTGGTGTTTAGTGTTCTGTCCTTGTAACTTCCTATTTTATTTTGAAGTCCTGGTTCTTTTGTGTTCCCCGTTACTTTACTTCCTGGTTGTGTCCCATGTTGATTGCCTTCCTTGCCCTAATGTGGATCACCTGTGTCTTGTCTAGCACTGTGTATTTAAGTCCTGTTTTCAGTCTAGTCCTTGTTGGCTTCTTGCTGGATTTTATCCATGCGCTGTCTGTGTTTTGCCAGATTTTTGTCCATGCTCTGTCTGTGTTTTCTCGTTTCGTTTATGTTGTAATTTTGGTTCAGAAAAAAGAAAAAATTCTTTATCGTCACCTACCTGGTTTCTGGCTCCTGCATTTGGGTCCTCATCCTGCAACACTTCGTCTGCATTTTCCCTGTGACAGACAGTGAGATGAGTCAGGACAAAGTCTTCATCCTTCAATTCTCAGTTTAACTAACAGGATCATGGATGAATGTGGAACACAGAGATACACAATTCCACCAGAATGATAATGAGAAAAATATGTTTTTTACAGACAAGAGATGTCTTTGAACACAACACAAGCAAATACAAAATTACACAAAATAGATAACAAATGTTTATTTTTAGCTCATATCTTCAGGAAACAGCAGCTACATGTGGTTGAACTGCTGTCAATCATCTGTCAAGTCTCTCTCTCACTCATACACAAACACACACACTTATATCTGAGGGAAAGTCAGATGTGCGTCAGTTTCTGTTCAGACAGGTGAAATGGCAGCAGTCATGTGTGTGTTTGAGTGTGTGTGGGTGCTGTTGAGTGTGAGTATGTGTGTGTGTCTGAACCTAATGGATGAAGCGGTGATGTTCAGTGGACCGACAGGTAGTCTTTTTGGATTTGCCGCTGACTTTTTCACCATCAGCAACAAGTAAGAACCTTGAAGTCTTAAGCTGTTGACATTGAACCTTTAATCAATACAACAGAGTCCACAGTGATACACTGTGAACACAGTGAACATTGATTTGAATAATAATATAACAGCTAAAAAGAATACTTGGGACTCCTAATATGAGACATTCAGGGCTCCTACAGGGTCTGTAAATTTCTACAACAAATACTTTACTTCATAGTTTTTGTCAACTTTTTTTTCTTCCAAAAAACAAGAAATGAAATCAAAACAAGGCAGGCAGATAGAAGCTATGACGAAATTGACTGACACATCACCAAAAAAAAAAAAATGAGACAAGAATGTTTCCCAGGGATGATATCAAATCATAAAGCAGAGATGGATTAAGAAGAAGGATAGCAAGAAAGATCAAATCACACTACTGTACTGTGGGATCACATTTGACCCAACGTCATTCTATTACTACTCTCATGCACAGACACACATTAATTTCACGAGAAAATGTGACAAAATGTCAGAGAATATGAAGAGAGGAGACATTTAGAGAAAGGTATTATTTGATAACAAGAATATCAAAGTAATTTCCTATGTCTTGAATAAATTCAAGACAAAATGATAAAATAAATGTATTATCCTTTACAATTTACAAAATTTACTGTAGGTTTGGTCCATTATAATGTAAAGATATTATGTCGACTTAAGTTAAAACAATTTAGATACCTAAATTATGACTAAAGCTAAGGGACAATGTAATCAAAAGAAAAGGACCAAAACTAAACCCAAATTTGTTTTCAAAATCAACATTGCTATGAAGCATTCCAGGTTCATTTTCTAGGCTCGAAGCTGTTTCAGGATTAAAGAAGTCAAACCACACTAGAAACGCAATGATGTGTTTCTCCAGGTCCTTTGTTGTGATTGGAGCCCCCAAAGCCAACAGCACCCAGTCAGGAGTGATGGGGGGAGGAGGTGTGTTCCTCTGCCCCTTGTCAGATGGAGATCAGAGCTGTGACATCATTAACTTTGACCTGAAAGGTAAGTTTCTAACATTCAATCAGGCTAAAGTCCACAGTAGGAAATGAAGGAAATATTTTGGTTGGTTCCGGTAAGGGGAGGGGCTTGGAAATGATGGACAGAACAACATTTGTGTCACCTGTCATACCTGTTGCAGGTGATGAAGACTACAATAGTTATGGTCTCTACTTTCATACCTTCAAAAGTCAGCAGTGGTTTGGAGCTTCAGTTCGCTCAGTCAGCAACACACACATACTGGTGAGAACACACACACTTAGTGGTGATGATGAAGAATGCTTGTATGTCTCTGACAAGAATCTATGTGTTTGTTAAAAAATCATTTCAGGTGAACTTGATTTACAATTTCTCTGAGGAATCAGAGTTCCTGTAGACCACATAGAGACGGGTTCCATCAGTAGACCATCAGTAGACCATCAGTAGATCAACAGTAGACCATCAGTAGACAGGTACTTGCAGGTCATGTGAGGTGACACCTGGACTGTGTTGTCGTCTCAGGCATGTGCACCACTCTTTCACTGGAACGTTCAGAGAGATGGGGCCGAGTCAGGGGCAACGCCTGTGGGGAACTGCTTCCTACTGGACCACAGGACCGGAAACTCATCTATCTTCTCTCCCTGCAGAGGAACCATGGTGGAGGACGACTACAAGCAAATAAAAAATAGTAAGATCAAGTCTTGGTCAGAAGGTGGATTTAGGTTCAGAACTGGTCTAAGTCTTTTGGTCGGTCCTATTAACTTGTGATGTGAATCTGCTCGATTGAGATCATGTGGTCCTGGCCTCATGTCAGGTCAGGATGTCTCTCTGTCTGTCTTTACGTGTCATCTCATATGTCTTGTTGCCTAGGAAACGATCAGCGGTACTGTGAGGTGGGCTTCAGCACTGACATCACCAAGGTGAGGGGGGGGGGGGGGCGCGCAGAATCACAGCTGGATCTCAGAATCTGGTTCTTAATGATCTCAGACAGTTCCAGGACCAGGACCAGACCCTGAACCAGAACCTGAGAAGTTAGAACCTTGTTAAAATTCCAACTCCTTCAGATCCACAAAGTCCTCATGATATCTGCGTTGCAGGGAGGCCAGTTGGTGGTGGGGGCCCCAGGGAGCTTCTATTTCCAGGGTAAGTGGAGACCTCTGCTGTAAGTCTGATTAAAGCTGTTGACATGAGTCCAGGGCACTCTGGACTGGTCTGGTCCGGGTCTTGGACCTATGCTAAGTCATCCTGCTCTCTCTGTCTCTTCCCTATTTCCTGTTGGCTGCTCTGCCAAGTATTGACTACCCCTCCAAAAAAACATTTATATTTACTCTTTATTTGATTTTAATTATATAAAAGTTTTATTCTTCTCATGTAATTTCTCTTCACTGTGTATCCTATAAAAATAAATGTTCAGCCAAACCTGACTTTGAACACAGTCGGTCATAAAACCCTGTAAAGCAGAAGTCAGACCAGATCAGGGCCCTGGATCAGATCTTTGGACCCGGTCTCCAGCAGCCTGAGCAGGGGCAACAGTGGCCAAAGTGGCACAGTGGATGTCTGTTGTTCAATTACCCTGATGAGAGGACGACTTTCACTTCTGACGTTACTGCTGATTCCAGGTCAGGTCTTCACTGTGGCTATGAGTGACATCATCAAGAATAGACAGAGCAGCTACCCAATCCAGTACATGGGAGGCATCAGACAATCAGAAGAGAGGGGAGATTACGACGTTTACTGTGGTAAGTACATCTGAGGGGGGCTTTTATTCTGAAGGGTACACTGAATTCATTGGTTAATCTGATTCCCACCTCGGCCATTAGACTCCTCCCACATGTGTCTGATGTGTTTCAAGGGAATTCTACACAGCATCCTGTCCCACAGTCCTCCTGCTGGTTCTTTAAAATCTGACAGGAAGTGACTGGACTTCTGTTTTCAGGTTATTCTGTGGCTACTGGTCAGCTGACTGGAGACTCCACACCAGGTTATTGTCATATAACATAATTTAACTGTCCGTGCAAATCAGTGCATCATTGAATCTGATCAATAATCAATGTGTTTCAGATTATCTGATTGGGGTTCCCAATGACAGAAACACAGCAGGAACAGTAAGATCTTCACTGCTGGATCATCAGATCACTGGAGACATGTGGGCCGTGTGTCAGTGTTTGATGTGTTGGTTTGTAATGCGTATTGATGTTTATGTTGCCGTGTGCTACCAGGTGAAGATCTATGATGGCCGGGGCAGTGGGTCACTCCATGTTCGCCACATCTTCCAGGGAACTCAGGTGATGATGTCATGAAACATGTGAAGTACCTGAGGGGGAAGTCTGGACCTGAACTTCTCGTCTCTTTCTCCTGTAGGTGGCGTCATACTTTGGACACAGTGTGGCTGTAACAGACATCAACAGAGACGGGTGAGGAAAGAGCAAGTAGAACAGGAAGTAGAACAAATATCGTTGCTATAAACTGATTTACCTAACCCTAACCCTAACCCCCCACCTGCTTCTAGTTTGGATGATGTGGTGATCGGCGCTCCTCTTTTCATGGATCGGGTGATGGAACAGCTCCAGGAAAGAGGACAGGTCTGTATGATTAAACAGGTTTCCTGTCATTTCTGAGGAAGAGGAGGAGCAGAAGGAGTTTCTGTTTCTATTTTTTTGTTTCTGCTGTTTGTCCTTCAGGTGGTCGTGTACCTGCAGAAAAAACACACCTCTTTTAAGTCCCAACCAGACCAATCTCTGATTGGCTTCTCCTTGTATGGGAGGTTTGGCTCCGCCCTCGCTGTGCTTGGTGACCTGGACATGGATGGTTACCATGGTAACCAAATCAACTTTCAAACATTCACACCCAGTTGTTGTTTGTCACCATGTTAGTCAGAGGTGTTAGCTCATATGGCTAAAGCCGCAAACACTGTGATCATGTGATCATCCCTGTGACCTTTCTGCAGATGTGGCTGTAGGAGCTCCATGGTCAGGTGACACTGGGCAGGGCCAGGTATTTATCTACCTTGGCAACAGTAATGGTCTATCATCGACACCCTCTCAGGTGATTGACAGCCCACTGTCTAATGGCCTGACAGCATTTGGCTTTACTCTGAGGGGAGGGTCTGATGTTGATGACAATGGATACCCAGGTACATTTGAGGTTCAGAGGTTACATCCTCGTAATATTGCACATGAGTCATCAATGATCAGTGTCACTTCCTGTCTATGTGTCGTAGACCTGCTGGTTGGAGCGTGGGCGGCAGACAGAGCTTTTGTCTACAGGTATTAGTCCTTGAATGTGAAAGAAAATGGTCATCACAAACTTTCTGGCTCACATAACTTATTCACTGACAAGTGGTTTTTATTTTGTACCAGGAATGAATTCAAATGACTCAGTAGAACCAATATTTGAGGAAAGAACCAGCCCCCAGCTTTATCTAGTGACCTTAGGGACCGCTAATGTTCTTATAAGTCAGTAAACTGGAGAGTTCTGGGTTTCCTCACGATATCAGATAACGATAATAATTGTAGATAACAAAATGACAACAAATGGACTGACATTTCCATTACCAATAAATTGGTGTTTGTGTTCTCAGATCCCAGGCAGTTATCCGGTGCAGAGTTTCTCTCTCTCTGTTTCCAGACTTTCTGAATCCAGATGTCAAACAGTGTCTTAAGGGGGAAACATCTGTGTCCTGGTAACAAACTGGTTCACACAAAGATACAGACAACACATTTGTAATTATCTTAAGACCAAATCGAGGTTTTAAGGTCACTGAAAAATCTTAGGACTTTTTTGACACTTCAGTGCACCCCTATTCAAATTCATGAAGGAAAGGCATTCAAAGGGTTCCTTGAATGAGTTCAAAGCTCTCGTGTCCCTCAGAAGGTTCTTGGTGTTCTGCATGTAGGGTTGAAGTCTGGAATTCAAAGTCCATAAGAAATTTATTCATGTTCCAGTTCACAGCAACAGGATGAATGTTTACATAAAGGCTGTTCATCATCATCTGCATGTTAACTAACATACCTGTAATAGCACCTTTGTGTCAATCAACCATTAATAAATATTCTTTCTCTCTTCCTTAAGCTTCAATATCAAGATATGTGTCTATGTGTCTGGTCACAGAATCCCACAGGAGACAGGTAAACACAAAATGAGACAGGTACACACAACTCAAGACAGGTAAACACAACCTGGCAGATATCCATATCCTCAAATGTTTGTAGTGGTCGCTGTTGTATAATGACAAAATTATACATTTTCTGCCCTCTGATTGGCTGAGAAAGCATTGTGGGTGGACCTACAGCTGGACAAGATGAAGCAGACAATGGCACGACGGACCTCGTTACTGTCGACCAATCAGCCACAAAAGATTATGATGCTGGTTGTGCATAGGGAGGTGGGCGTGGCCTGTATGAATCTCACTGCTTACCTGAGGGTGAGTGACAGAAAAAAGGTGAACAAGTGAATGAATCAGTCATAGAATCACACCCGTGTGTGTGATTTTGTGTTTTGGCAGTCTGAAGATGAGTTTCGTGATAAACTGAGTCCAATCTTCACCACTCTCAACATCAGCCTCAACACTATCCAGAATGCTTTGCTTTATGGCCAAACACACGCAGCTGCACAGGTGAGTCAGACAAACCTTCGTTGTACCTGTCCAATCAGCATCTTATTGTCTTCCACAAACTCACTCCACAAACCGCCAAAATCAGTTGGGAACAGTCAGTTAACTGTGTGTGTGTGTGCAGAGCCGGATCATTCTGGACTGTGGTGACGACAACATTTGTGTTCCTGACCTGAAGCTGAGAGCTGATCCGTGAGCAGATCACATAGATCACAGTTTGTGTGTGTGTGTGTGTCAGATTGTCAGATTGTGTGTCACTCGGGGAGGATCAGACTATAATGAACTGTGTATGTGCTGTTGTGCGCCAGTGTGTCAGATTGTGTGTTTGTAGGGGAGGAGCAGAGTGTGTTAATTTCTGTCTTGGCTGAGAATGCCGGTGAAGGAGCTTTTGAGACAGAGCTGGAGGTTGAGGTCCCTGAAGAGACACACTTCCAGAGCAGCCAGGTACACACACACACACGCACACACACAAATACAGACTCACATGAATTATGTTAACATTTTGGGTTGGTGGGTGTCTACAGGGTGTCAACAAACTGGTTTGTGTCCAGAGGAAGAAGAATGAGTCTGTCATCGTGACCTGTGACCTCGGCAACCCGATGACCCACCGACAAACAGTAACACAACAGCAACGCAACTCAGACAACTGTCTCTCTCTTCCTGTATATTCAATTAAATCAATTGGCTTTATTGGCAGGAATGCATACAATATGATGCTTTCTCTCTCTCGCTCTGTATCTGTAGCTGCAGACAGATCTTCTGTTCAGTGTTGGTCATCTAGAGGAGGTAGAAAGTCACATCACCTTCAGCCTCAGAATCAGAAGGTACAAAATGTCCCTCCACCTGTCTGTTCGTCCCCCTCTCTGTCCATCGACCTGTCTGACTCTTGTCTATCTCTCAGTAAGAACCCGGTGAACTCCAGCAGTGCCCTGGTTAGGGTGGAGGTCCAAGTAAGAGCTGATGCAACGCTGGAGCTCAGAGGGTAAGATGGTGGGGGGGGTTAGGGTCACAGACTAAACATGATGATGACATCTTTTTGTTTTCAGAGGCTCCTCCCCTCCAGAGATAGTCCTGCCCCTCCCTGACTGGCAGCCTACAATGCATCCTGGGAGTTTGGAAGAACTGGGTCCAGTGGTGGAGCATGTGTACGAGGTGAGGCCAGCCTGGATCTCCTGCAGGACCTCCTTGGGAAGACCCAGACCAAGTTAAATTGGTCTTAGTCCTGGTCTCAGGTTTGAGAAAGGACCTTGTATGTAGCATAAGAAAGTCCTCAATACCTTTCACTGGGCCCATGAGCTGACAGGAATCCAGATCCTGAGAGACTGAGAACACTGGACTAGATGATACTGAAGATATTGATCATACCTGTGATCCTGGTGTATAGTTGAGGAACCAGGGACCGAGCACCATCAACGCCCGGCTGACCGTTGACTTCCCATCCAGCTGGAACGATCACTTCCTGCTCTACGTCTCCTCAAACGCCTCTGAAGAATCAACGCGCTGCTGGACCCTGAATGCATCTCAGATAGACCCCTTTAAGGTCCAGAACCTCTCTCTCTCTCTCTCTCTCTCTCTCTCTCTCACTCTCTCACTCTTTCTGTGTCTCTCTGACCCGTTTCTCTCTCTCTGACCGGTCTGTCTGCAGCTGGGTGGAAACTCCTCGGGTGTGTCTGTATTTTCTCCGTTGATGCAGGAGGAGGAGTCAACCTCACACAGACAAACTGTTGTTGTGGTAACTAAACAAAACAGTATCATCATCATCATTAATATGAAGATGCTCCAGATCTTTGAGACTGTGTGTGTGTGTGTGTGTAGAACTGCAGCAGCTCTGACACGGGCTGTGTCAGGTTTGTGTGTGATGTCACAATGCTGGGGCGGGGCTTCAGTGCTGTTGTCAGGATCTCAGCACGACTGTGGACACACATAGTCATCCAGGTACAAATTCGCACTCATACACACGCACACACACACACACACACATACACACGATAGTGTTGATGTAATTTTTTCCTTTTTTTAGACTCCATACCTGAATTATGAGCTTGTTTCCTCCGCTTCCTATGATGTCATCAACACATCATCAAAGGTCCAGCCAATGCTGCTGCCTCACGGACACACACAGGTGCTGACACACCCTAACCTGTGCAAACACACACAAATATAGACACACACAGACAAGGGTTTTTATCTGTGTGTGTGTGTGTGTGTGTGTGTATATGTGTGTAGACTCAAGTCAGTGTGTTGTGGCGACCTCCTGATGGAGAAACAGACGTTCCTGTTGGTTACATCATCCTGTCAATCATTTCTGGACTCCTCCTTCTTGGCCTGCTTTGTTTCATCTTCTGGAAGGTAACAATCAATCAGTTCAATCAACTGATTGATCTTGAATCTGGTTCAAGTTCAATATCTTATTTAACCTCTTCATCACTCACTCTCCTGATAAATGTGTGTTTATGTGTGTGTGTGGGAATAGCTGGGTTTCTTCCAGCGAAATCGCCCCCCCACTGATGATGATGATGATGATGAGGGTGTTGATGAAGAGAAGCAGATGGCTGAAGAGGATCACCTGACTGAATAAGACACACACACACAATGATCACATGACTGTGCAGCCAGAGGACATTTGTTCAGGCTCCTTCAGTCCTGGATCAGTTTTTCTGTCACATGATTTTCTGTCTATTTTCGTTGTTTCATGTTCTTTATTTGCTCTGGAACATTTAACTTGTTCATAATAAAAAACAGAAGTTTGATTTAAGACTGATAGGTTTTATACTCTAATGGTGGCCTCTAAGGCAGTGACCTCACCTCCAACACTGTGATTGGGCAGCTCTACTTCTGACATGAGGATGTTCAGAGCAAGCAAAACATGTGATTGGTTGAGCAGATTGGATGCAGTTCTTAGCCTGTGAGACACAGCTCAGGGCCTAAAAGAGCTTTCAGCAGGATGAGGAGGATTAGAGCAGATTTCACAGCAGTTTATAACTGCTGAGAGTCGACACACACCAGTACGGAGACTCACCAATACTAACTGGACTGAACTGGACCAGATGCAGTGAGCCGGGACTAGGTGGTCTAACTCAGCCTAACTGGGTGGAGTTCCAAGGAGTGGTGGAGGGTTAATTGGTGTGAGCTGCACCCAACCCGTGCTTACTGCTGTGATTGGTCTTGGAGACAGGAAGTGGACATATGGATGGTTTCCAGGCGTACGGTGCGGGCAAGGCAGGTGGGACTTTTGACCCACTGACATTCATCCGACAACCTCAGACTGTGATGAGGATCCTCTGCTGGGTGAGTCTGCTGATGTCACAGGAACAGTAAACTTTACCTCAAACCCACATAAATATTTCAGCTACTGGGTCTGTTCAGATGTGTTCAGGTGGAGAAGCCACTGTTATTATGCAGTGGCTAAGGAGTAGAAATGTGGTTAAAAAGGTTAATTGACTTGTGTGTTTCCATACAGGTTTTATAACTGGACTGGTCCAATCAGCATAGAGAGAGAATGTGATTGGCTGCATTTATTTCCTGATCTGATGTTGATGCTGTTTCATTTGATTTATGTGAAGAAAAAGTTTTTCATACTTGTTTGTTCTGGTTCTAGTGGTGTGTGTGTGTGTGTGTGTGTGTCATGAGACTTGTGTTAACATTCCTGAGGTTCAAGTCTGATACAAAACATCTCTGTTAACTCTGCTGCTGAACTGATTTTTGTCCTAACTGGTAGACATAGACAGAGCTGAGTCAGAGCGAATTTTATTTGTTCCTCTGATCCAGACTGAGGTCATTCGGTTCCAGTTACATCACACAAAACAGATGACACATCTGAATGCAGCTGATTCCCTGGAGATGATTTATTACCAGTTCCTGCTGTCCTGCAACAAGAGTGTTGTGATTGGCTGCACTGAACCTCACACAGCGTAATCTGAATTCACACTAGAGACTCTGGGACATCAGGAAATGCAGGAGTATTTAGACTTGATAATTGTTAACTCCAATGTCTAGTATTCAACCTCTTCCACTGAGAATGAGTCCATCTGTTAGCAGTGAGCTAACTGTTTCCATCCTGCTCTTAGCTCTTCTCCATCGTGATCCTGGGCTGCGTCACTAATGAAGGTTACATTAACAAACCAGAGGAGGTCGAGGAGTACTGTATCTTCAACCGCAACCAGAATGCCTGCAACTACGCTGTTGCTATGGGAACATTGTGTTTTCTCTGCAGTGCTGCTTTCCTAGCACTGGATGTTTATTTCCCCCAGATCAGCGCCGTGAAGGATAGGAAGAAGGCTGTCATGGCCGACATTGGTGTTTCAGGTGAGACTCTGCATCCTCAGCATAATTGATAATTGATATTTTACAACCTGTTTCACCTGTTTCACCTGTGCCCTCTGCAGCTCTCTGGTCTCTGGTCTGGTTTGTCGGTTTTTGTTTTCTGGCGAATCAGTGGCAGGTTTCTAAGGAAGAAGATAACCCTCTGAATGAAGGAGCTGATGCCGCCCGTGCCGCCATTGTCTTCTCCTTCCTCTCTGTCTTCACCTGGGTGCGTACCTGAGCCAGAGTACAGCAGGTTCATCAAAGCAGCGGGACTCTAGACTCTGATCTAGTCAGACATTGAACTGACATAAAGCCACTTAAAATTAACTTTACGCTTAAAGAAAAGTGAACACATAAACTTTCAACTCTGAGTAAAGTATTAATGATACACTGAGTCATGACTGTCTGTTATTTTAAACAGATGGTTCTTAGTGTTTCAGAATAAATAGTTCACCTGAATTTATGTAACATTACTTTCTCTTTGTGTTTGTGTGCTTTATCTTTTTATGTGGCTTTGTGATATATTGTGGTCATGTGTTTGTCTGTGATACGTTGTGTGTCATCTTGTGGTGTGCTATGTTGTGTAGGGAGGTCTCACTGTGCTGTCGATGGAGCGTCTGAAGAGAGTGTCATTTGAAGAAGAATACAACAAACTGTTCAGCCCTCCACTCGCTTGACACACACAAACACACTTGACTTGATCTCTTGCCTTTAACCAATCAGAGAGAAGTATTCAGCTGTCCCTTCCTCATCTCAATCTGCAGTCCTATTGGTCGACCGAAATGCTGATAATCTGAAGTGCCTTGTGGTTACCATGGTGATGGAGCGATGCTCTCATTATGTCATAATCTGTGATGATGAGATAATGAAGATTAAAGTGAACCTCAGTGACAGTCGTGTGTATTTGCGTGTGTGTGTGTGATGCACAGCTGCAAAAAAAGTCTTTTTGAGAGTTGTTCTATGAAACATTGAACATGAAGTAAAATTAGGATGAATAAAGCAATATGACATCATCAACTCCTGTCAACATATGAACCAATGACTATCCACCCTTCTCGCAGTTAGTCTCATTCTGGTCAAAGCTGGTCTCACTTGAACAGTCAGGCAACAAAAGTCTGTTATCCAGCCCCACTTAACAAAACATGTCAAATGATTGAGAGCAGTCCAGCACTCAGCCAACCAATAGTGTACCTCACTCACTCATGAGCTTAGAAACTGTAAGTACACCACAGGATTTTAAATGTGTTGTTTCATTTCATTCCATATCTAGTGTTATTAAAGTTTTGTCATTTGAATCTGTCTACAGGCTGTCCAGGGTCTGCTGGGAGTCTACAGGTTTAAACTGGGGGCTGACTCTGTCACCTTCAATCTAGGCTATGTCAACCCCGACCAGCAACACTCTCCTGAGGCCCTGCCCACAGAGGAGTAGACGCTCCGCCCATCAACCAGTAGAGCACCTATGTATAGAGGGGGGCTTCTGCACTGATGCATTCTGTGTAGTTATGTGCTGTAATGGGTCACATTCACAAAACAGGATCAGACCTTTTATGCCTTTTTTTTATAGAATTAAGCAGAGAGACCAACAAAAAAACATGGAGAGAGAAAGGCGGGAACAACCAGCAGCAATAGTCCACAGGATTCAAACCCAGAACACTGCTTTTAATGGACATGCACGCTAACCAATGCACCACCAGAGCTGCAGTGAATAGTCACTTATTTGCTCTGACAATTCTCCAGCTGTCTATTAAAACTAAAGCTTCTTGTTGTCATTATTTTTTATGGAACTAGAGTCCGATCTGACACGCATGTTGAGCTGTTTCATTGAGGCATCACTTTCTGAGGATGTCATCATCTCTGATTTCCCTTCATAAAAACACTCCAGGGAAGACTCCTGTCTTAAAGTTCAGTGAAATCGTTTCTTAAACTGATCACCATTGATCACTGCTACCACAGTTTTAAATAAAAATCATCTTTACATAAGAAACAACCAACATGACATGGCAACCAATTTTCCAAATACCTGCAAAGTGAATCTAACTGAAACATTTGCATGGTTTAAACCTGTTGGTGGAGGTGAGACTCTGACAGTCTGTCTGTGCTTCTGGACCCCAGGTCCAGTCACACCTGGATTCAGTGTTTCTGCTGTGACTCATGTAAAGCTGCTGACACAAGGTGTGGGCTTGAATCAGAGGTGAGTCACTGTTTACAGTCTGAACCTGACAAACAAGAAAATGAAAGTAAAACTTTGACCTGGTTTGACTCCCAGAAATCAGGACCAGTCCTTCTTCGGACCAGGTCCACATCAGCATGTTACTCTTTGGTCCAGGATGACTTCATTTTGAAATTTTGAATAAAGTCTACAGATAGATGAAGCCTCAACTCTGCTCAGTTGTGTTTGTTTAACTGAAGTGAGACAGAAACAATATGCCTGTCTCCACTGTGTGTGTTTGTGTGTGTGTGTTTGCGTGTGTTTATTAAAGTTTCAGGTGTCAGTTTTCATAATGCTTTAACTTTATTCAATACAAAATATGTAAAAATGTTTGAGTAGAAAATACATAAAATATAAATATAAATATGTATAAAAATAAATATAAATGTAGCATTTTTAATAAATTAGCAAATAAATAAATAAATTAACAAACAAATACTAATAAATAAATAATTAAGTAGCCATCATCATTATCCGTAGTGGGCGTGGCCCTGACATCAGTGGGTGTGGTCAGTGTCTGCCTCGGCGAGTGAAGCAGCTGTGGTGTTCGCGTAGGGCAGTCTTTAGGACCCAGAGAACGTCTCTCCTCAAAGCCATCCAACCACAGGCAGCGCTGCCCTGTGACACACACATAGCCCAGCCCCCCAGATCTGATTGGTCCACACATTCCTCATCAAATCATTTTTTCCCTATGTTTAAATTTTCTACAAATGTTCAATTAAGGGTGAAAATTAAAAAAATAATTGAAACGAGATGTGAAGTAAACTGATGTACACATGAGCATTACCTGCTGCTGAACAACAGCTGTCACATTACTGAAGTAAGGCGAGAGCACATCTGGAGTCTTGTTGGTGGACAGCTGCAGGGACAGGGGGGGGTCAGTGAGAGGTTAATCCTCAGTGACACTGATCCAGTTTAAAGTCTGAATACTCAGTGATACTCACGCAGCTTCCCTCCTCCAGCAGTCGGTCCTGCAGATTCTGAAAGGAACTGAGTTTCTTGCGGTCCCAGGAGACTCCGCCCTCTCCAACAGGTAGCTCGAAGTCCTCAAACAGAAGCTGTGTCTCCCGCAGAGTCTCATACACAACCCATAATGCTTGGCGGCACTGCAGGTGACCAATCAGATGTCAGGATACTAAAGGTTTATGAACAAACTTCATGATTAATGGAGACTCAGCAGAGGTCAGACACTTACCTGAGGGTGGTTGGCTGTTGAAGCAGGGAAGGCAGAGTCTGGGAAGGAGATGTTGATGTTGTACTTCAAACATTGGACAGGAAAAGCTCCCCCCTGCAGTACACACAGGAAACAGGTCAAACCACACTGAAATGAGCTAAAGCGGACCTAAAGTTGCGTAGGGAGTCGGAGTCTCACCAGGTCTCTGAGCAGGTGGTGAGTGTTCAGGACCACATCTTCGAGCAGCCGGCAGGTTGGCATGGCAACCACCAACAGCTGGAGGCTGCAGAGCTGTAGGAGGACGCAGAGGACTGTGGAGGACAACTTTGATCTGGACGGTTTCATCTTCTGCTGTTGCTCCTTGTTTTTGAGAAACAAATATTACTTTTCATTCAAGTTGAAATAAAACCAACTCACGATCTGAGTTTTGAGAAGCTCCACCTGTGACTTCAATTCTGATCCTGATTCTGTCGTTGGTCTTGATTCTGGTTCCAGTCAGAGCTGGACTGAGCTGTTCAGGTGAGCAGTGGGAGGTAGCAGCTTCAGGTGAGTTAAAATAACCTGGAACAAAGAGCAATCAGCCAATTAGAGGCTGTAGACCTCTGTGAGTCACCAAACCACAGAGTGTATAATCCTAAAGCAGCCATAGAGACCTGGACCAGGACCAGGTGAATCATTGCAGGTTCATCCAGGTACACAAACATTCAAAAGTTAAATTCATAAAATTTTCATTGCCTGAACTAAAATCTGAAGCTCTGCAGCAGCTGTTTGGTCTGAATGCAGAAGATGCAGTCTGATCAGGTTTCTGATGGAGTTAATCAGTCAATCAATGATTAATGCTGATCAAAAACAAAGAGGAACTCTGACCTGAGTCTATTGCAGCAGCTGAGACTTTGGGCTTTGTTTGAAGACCGGGGAATCGACCTTAGTATTTATGTGGAGGTCCGCCACATCGTGTGACACAGTTGCCATGTGTCATGATAACGTACTTTGATTTCCGATGAATGAGTTTCCCTGTTCAGGCCCAAAGACGTGGAGCATCACAGCTCAGATGGAAAGATTTGTCACCGCGAAGTGAACTCAAAGACAGCACTGCCGAAATCTAAGTTTCGTTTCAGCGCCAGCGATGCCGGGATGGGACCAGAGCACGTTTCCATTTAGGCTGGAAACTTTAACCCTCAACCCAAAGTTCTGACAGAGCGATGGGGACTCAAAGTGAGAAAACTGCTGTGAGTCACTGAGATCAGGGACCGGACTGTGTCAGACCAGGACTGCAGCTGAAATGAAACTTAAATCACCTCTTCTATTAGCTCTGTTTCCATCTCCACTCCAACCTCCATGCCGTTATTACGTCATCACTGAGCTTCATCTTCCTCAAGCAAAGCTGAAGAGGTTGGATGATGAAGATCAGTTTATCATCAGTGTTATTATTGGGATGCTAATTAAGCTCCTCTTCAAATTAAAATGGATGATTAGAGAGCCTACATCATCAGCCAGGAACCCCCATGGAAGGAGTCGACATCCAGGTTGGGAACCAGAGACCACATTTATACAATGGAGTTAAAGCAAATCCCCATATGTACTACTTTTATTGTGATACCATAACTAGAGGAAGTACTTTTATTGTGATAGTTTATCTACAACAGTGGTTGCACCAGATCCCTAACTTTTGATAATTTTATTAAGCATTGACTGATTTTGATTTGGAGTTTTATCTTAAATCTTCACATTTCTCTGATAAATTTTTAAATTAAATTGTAAACACTTTTTATCACAAAAAAAAAAAAAAAAAGAAAACTCACTGTCTGTTGGAGCTCCTGAAGCACAGGAGATACAGGAGGTTCTTGGTCTTGCTGCTGGTCTTGGTGCCGGTCTTGGAAGATGTGGGTCTCCTTCAGGCTGGTGGTTCTGGGTTTCTGTCATTGTGCGTTTTAAATAAAGCTTCATCCTGGAAGAAAAGAAATTGAAACTGATGCTTTGAAAGCTAAAATCTAAATCAAAGCAGAAATTCTAAAAAATCTGGAAACCCCCACCACCCCAACACCACCACCATGTGGCACCTGTATGACTGTTCACCCAACACAGTAAACAAACACACAATACAAACACAATATGGTCAATGTGAAAACGTATCTATTTACCTTTGTGTATATCTTGATTGGTTTGTGCGGAAAAAAAAAGGTCACTTTATTTGATGCCCTGCATGAACTCGTCTGTGTTAGTTCATATGTATTCAGTTATTCAGATGAGAGATAAAGAGGTTCAGGTTGGACCTGGTCCAGGCCTATGATGCCAGATAGATTCAGATTTGATGGTTCAGTCAATGGTTTGATAAAACCAGTGCTGGTCTGAGGTCAGTCCGACACTCTGACGGCTCCAAAGTGTCCTGTCTCCTCAGACCACAGACTGGCCTGAAGGATGGACTGATCCACATCAGTCTGGCTTTGAGAGGAACACTTCCAAGGAAACAGCCCTGTCTGAGACAGAAGCCCTCATTCTGGTCTGGGTCTTGGTGGATCACTGATACAGTGGACATCTTAGATGAAGACCCTTGAGTTCTGCATTTGCACCCCATTTTTGCTATACGGCTAAACCCAGTCCGCTGAAGGGCCCTGCTGAGTCAGCTGAAAATGTGAGCGATCTTAGTGTTTCATGGTTTTTTTCTGAGTCAGCATCAAAAATGCAACGGGTGGAAACGAAACAGTGGGACTGGCTGACCACAGGCACCACACTCTACATTAGATTCCATATGACAACAGGTTTTTTCTGTTTGAATCAAAGTTAAACTTCATCACAGATCTGAGCTGCTCAGGAAGTGGTTTAACTCTCAAAGCTTCAGTTCACAGTTAGAGAGGAAGGGGGGGGGGGGGGGGTTCAGTTTACATTTAAACAGAAAAGAAGAGTGAAACGAGTGGAGGACTGAAAACAGGAAGGAACCTATGAAACCTCAGAGGATATTCTCTACTATTCAAGGATTTTGTGTGTGTGCCTGAGTGGTGATGACTATGACGATGATGACGGTGATGATGATGATGTAGAACAAGGAAATCCTCCAAACTCTTTCATTCATTCATTTTCCATTTGTCTTCAACTTGAAAAGGAAAACTGAAGAAAGAGTTGCATCATCGCTTTCTTTGTCGCTTATCTCTTCTGAAAACAATCACATCAGAGGGAACAATGAGGTCATCAGAGGTCAGAGGAGGGAACACTGAGGTCTGCAGGTCTAGAAACGGAGACCATGGATTCAAAAATACAAGATTATCAACTCTCTAATTGAACACAAATGTTTTCCTACCTAGATCAGTGCATAAAAGGGGTGGGGTTTGCTGCATCCATCCAATTGGACCCTGGATAAGACCCAAAGACATGCATATTATACAATGGAGCAGCAAAGTGTGATATCCAGAAAATATCAGCAGTAACAAGGATCATCAAAGTGGTGAAGATTTGATATTGTTTGCAGCCAAAAGGAAAAAATGTGACATGAGAAAGACGGGGGGGGGGGTCTCTCTTGGTGGAGGCTGTAGAGGGGTCACATCAGACCCCACAAAGCTCCAAATCTGTACACAGAATGTTTCAGTGAGTCCGTGTTAAAACACCGGGCTGCACAAACACAATTATCCATTTACTCTGAAAGTAAGATGGAGAGGAGACCCTCACAGTGAGCCTGAGACCCCCACTCACTAAAATACTGTCACTGTCCATTCAACCTGTCATATACATTTACATACAATCTGTTGCTGCTGATGGTACAGTGAGCGACAAAAGAGACAGTCACAAGGTGTAAATAACTTTATTTCATAGCAACAGTCAGTGACATCAGGTTGGTGCTTACACAGTGAGAGCACTTAAAAAAATTGGAGCTTAACATAGAGTATAAAAAATTGAAGATCAAAAAAACTAAACTTGAGGTGGGAAAATTTGAGCAAAGGAAAAAGGAAATTCTTTCATTTACTTTCTCAGGCACTGCAAACAATGAAGCTCAAACTGTATTTTTTTTACAGAACTGGACAAAAGAAATTGAAACAGTGAAATAAACAAAGAAGAAAAAACTATGTTCTTAAAAATGTTCAGTGATGGCCTCTCTTACTGTCCTCCCTGAGAGGTAATTAGGGGTGATGGGATCTGCAGGAGGGGTCCTCTCCTTTCAGATGGGCCGCCCTCAGGCCAGAACTTCACCTGCTCCGGAGCAGTTTAGGCGTTCTGCCTAAATTACCATGGCAACATACCCCGACTGAAAAATCGGGTTAACCCGGAAGTTACCTGCTAATCTGAAACCCAGCCTCACGGTGTAGGGCTGAACTCCGAAGACAGATTAGTGTCTTATCGAGCTATGTTGAGCCTAAAGTCAGACTTTTCCGTGTCACGAAGGCGGCTCTCTTTGAAGCTGTCTGTATCACCAAGGTAACTGATGCTGCCAACATAACCTGGTCCGGTCCAGTTTTTGTTCCGACTTTCGGCTTAAAGTCGGCTGTAAAAAGCGCTGACTTCACCGATCATCCTCCCTGAACATGAGCTCACCGTTTGTAGAAGATCTGGTGGATTCAGGAGCTGTTCGGAGGGAGAGAGTTCTTTCAGACCGGAGTGATCTGTTGGTGTTTTCTGACGAAACAGATTCTAAGCTGAGGGAAGATGTTATCTTGTTGACCAGATGGAAGTAATGTGACCAAACGAAGCCATCAGCAGCAGTTTTTGACCCAATTAAAAAAAAATAAATAAAAACACCATTCACAGGATGTTTTTTCTTATTTATTTGAGTTCTGGAAAAGGAAAAGTCTTAAGTATAAAATGTCAGTCATGCTTAACAAAACATTTTAAAGTACCATTTACTTCAGTGCCTTCTTCTCACAGTCCAGTTGCTCCATCTCTAATTTTATTTTCTTGATTTCCATCTTTTTTCTGATTATCAAGCTCTAGATTTCATTTATAAAGGACCGTCACATTGTCTGCTCAAACATGTATTAATAGGACATCAGGCAACAGAGATGAGTGAGATAGACTTTTCTGTTGGTGTACTGTGTTCATCATTCACTCAGGATTACTTTAAAAAGTAGACATAGGACTGAAATGATAAAACCCTTGTTTTTTTTCTGTGGGCCTACAGGTGGAGGCCACAGGCTGAAGGGAGGGTCGCACAATGTCCTCTCCCTGTGACATTAATGAGCAAGAAAATTAATTGTTTCTAATTTAAAAGGATGAATTAAAATTTTTAATTAAATTCTTATTTAGATTATTAAAATATCTACCCCAAAGGTAACTCTGAATACACTGAAATCATCATTGATCTCCACCTGTGGAATAGTTGAAGAGAAATGAATAAAGTGCATTCAACACAGCGTCTCTTTCAGCTGTAAATTAGATTTACAGACTTTTCTCATCTGAGCAACAATAAATATGCATTTAGTATTTTACCACCAAAGCACTTATACATCCCCTGGACAGAGAACAGCTGCTGGGAGCTGCCAGCTCCAGGGTCTGACTGAATATCCTGTTGTATCCCCTCCATGATCGGCAGCCCTTCATTGTTTGCCCCCTCCAGTCTTTCTCCCCTCACTTTTCTTCTTGTTTGCTTCGGATAAAATTAACACGTCATATGTTACGCAGTGTATCATCCATATTCCATTAAAAGAGTGATGAATACAAACCAATTTAGAAGATATTCTTGTTCTTGGTCCAGATTGGCTGCCAAGACCGTTTTGCACTGCTGGCACTACAGCTAATAGAACACCAATTAGAAAATAACTTATCACAAATAAAACAAATCAGATTAATCTCACTTTGATTTGGCCCTAATCTAAGTGATTTCCATGTATCCTTCTTTGTGAGACAATGAGAGAGCGAATTAAAGTAAAATAATGATATATCGGCTATATTATCATACGCACCATATTAACTTAAACGAATATCAGAATTTTTTTATCAGGCTTCCTCTCTCGTCTTGTTTGTAGAAACAGTGTTGCTTTTAGCTGTTCTTATCGGTCTGAACTCTTCATAGCTCTCTATTATCGTAATCTGCACCTCTTGGCTGAAATATGCAGCACGTAATTGGACATTTTTTCTGCGGAAATGACGTCATATGACGCCTAAACGCCTTTTTTATGTGAACGCACAGAGCCTGCTGAGGAAAGCCTGGGCCGACAAATCAATTTGATAACCACCGTCGGGATACTCGTTATCTCTGGTTGGAGCCAGCTCACCAAAGAAAGCTCGGCTCCGTTGAGCTTTATTCGTAGTTCACCCTCTCTCTCTCTCTCTCTCTCCCTCCCTCTCCCTCTCCCTCCTCTCTCTCCCTCTCCCTCTCCCTCCCTCTCTCTCTCTCTCTCTCCCTCCCTCTCGCTCTCTCTCTCTCTCTCTCTCCCTCCCTCTCCCTCTCTCTCTCTCTATCTCTGTCTCTCTCTCCCTCCCTCTCTCTCTCTCTCTCTCCCTCCCTCTCCCTCTCTCCCTATCTCTCTCCCTCTCTCTCTCTCTCTCTCTCTCCCTCTCGCTCTCTCTCTCTCTCTCTCTCTCTCTCTCTCTCTCTCTCTCTCTCTCTCTCTCCCTCCCTCTCTATCTCTGTCTCTCTCTCTCTCTCCCTCCCTCTCCCTCCCTCTCTCTCTCTCTCTCTCTCTGTCGGTAGACGGTGAATCTCACTCGACCCGGAAGCTGGGTCTTCCTGTTCGTAAACAGACCAGAAGTTTTGAAGCAGTGAGTGTGGATCTGTGTGAACCGGGACACCTGACCAATAACACACTGACCGGGACAAATAACACGAGAACAGTCGTCACTTCAGACAGAGATGAGATGTATTTGTGGAACATTAAAATAGTGGCAGGGACTCTGCTGCTGGTTCTGCTGCTGGGGTGAGTACGGCTACACCAGCTGGGGTATTCCCTCACATTTCTGGTCCTGGACCGTCCGGACCTCACCCGGTTTTGGGTAAAAGGCTAAAATCCCTTTGGAAAGGGTGTTTCTGGTTTAATCCAGGCTCCGGCTCTAGATGTGGGTGTCGGCCCGCTACACAAAGAACAGCAAACAAATTAATCTGACAACTGATACACTGTGTGTGTGTGTGTGTGTGTGTGTGTGTGTGTCTTTGACTCCACAACATCTCCATGAAGTACTTGTTAAACCGGAGTTTCTTTTTAGAAAACTGTCTCTTTTGGCTTTGCTCACTAAAGAGACCTGACTTGTTCAGATTTTTTGTTGCTTAAATTTATTTATTTAAAAATTATGTTAAATTATGTGTAAAATGAACGACTGTCCAGTCCCTGAGAACATCCATGAGGTTCCTGTAGTCCTGCTCCTGACTGCTCCTGATACAAGCCACAATGGCTGTATCATCACAGTATTTCTGTATGTGCTGTACCGAAAGTCAGCAGTGTAGTGCGTGAACAGGAAAGGTGCTAAAATGGTCCCTTGTGGAGTGCTGGTGTTGCTCCTGATGATCCCAGAGACTCTCTGTTGTTATTATCTGCCCTGTTTTGGAGCACATTCTCTCTGAGGGGACGGATGTTGCTTCAATACAGAGTCTTTGCTGTCACAGTGTAAGATGTGCAGACCTAACCCTTGGCCTCCTGCTCAGTGGTCTGTAGCTCAGGAGGTGTCCTGCTCAGGTGGTCTGCAGTGAGCTGGAGAAGGAGCTCCTCACCTTTCTCTGGAACTTTCTTTCTTTGGTTTGCCCCCCCGCTCAGCATGGACACACAGATGCCACCACACATCTCAACCTGCCACATGTGACTTTAACAGAAAAAAAGAGGTGAAAAAAACCAAACCTAATTGGCTCCCGTCGCTTGCCTCAAAGAGCCGGTTCTTCAAAGTGAATGACTCATCACTCCAACAGAGAGGAAAGATGATCCGCTGCAGCTGAGCACTGCAGGTCATGGCTACAGCAGGCAATGTTCAAGTTTAAGTTCAGTTTACAGAGGCTTTGTCACAGAGCAGAGACGGTTATTAGAACTTTTTTTTTTTTTACTTTTTATGTATTCCACACAGTTGTATATGTACATAAAATGACTTCCATCTCAGTTTACAGTCCAATAATACAGAGAGGTGTACTTAAAAATCAGAAACAGTTGCTACTGAGAGAATAAAAAAAATAGACAATCAAAATAACATCTAAAAAAAAAATGTGCTTAGAGTTCTGATATCATTTGTGTTAATGGTTCCCATCTTCTCTCAAAATTTTCTAGTTACAGTTGTGGTCTTGCTGTAGATTTTTCCATAATAAATACCTCTTAAGTCTGTCTCTCCACTGCATTATAATGGGGGGTTGTGATCTCAACCAAGACATTGTGATCATCTTCTTTGCAATCAGAAGCAGAACTTTCTGCCAGTAGCTGCATTCTCTGTCCAAGAAGTCCTCAGGCAAGTTTATATAAGGTTGCGTCAAGATGTAGGTGGATGCACAGAACTCTGTTTATTTCTTTTTGTACACATTTCCAGAAGTCTTAAATTTTTTGGAAATTCCAAAATATATGAGTGAAGTCACCCACTGTCCCACAATTCATTCATCCATCCATCTTCTCCTCTGATCCATTTCTGGAGCCAATCCCAGAGGGGCGGGGTCACCCTGGACAGGTCTCCAGTCCTTCACAGAGACAGACAGACCTACGGACAGTTTAGAGTCACCAATGGACCCAAACATGATGTCTTTGAAGGCTCCAGGCCGGGAACCAAACCAGGACCTTCAGAGAGAACCACTGTGCTGCGTGCTGCTTGTCCCATAATTCCCAGTATTACTATATTTTGAAGTGATAGATGGGGTGTTAAAATAATGCATCTTCACCTTCCACTCAAACTCCCTCCATGTTGGACTGGTAGTTAATTTATGTCCAGATCTGAATGTTTTCTCAGAGAGTCAGATTATTTGAGTGCACTGCCTTGATAATAAAGTAGTGAGTTTACCCAAGGACCTCAGGCATCATAGACAATAGTCTGACAAAGCTGACCAGTCATGATAAACTATTATCGTTTTCTGTTTGTGTTTGATCACAGAGTGCTGTACAGCTCTATCTTCCAGTCCCACAGGTAACACTCGCAGTATTTTGATAAAAATGTTCATGTGAAAAAGTGCAATTGGAAACACACCAGGCTAACTGGTTCTTGTTTGTATTGTAGATTTTTCCTGGTCTTTGAAAACAAATATATTTCACAACTTCACAGGTGAGTTGCACAAATACAATCTGTCATTACCTGTTCACTTAATTCCTGTGATGACACCTCAACAGCACGCTGATCCCAGTGATAGCCTGAAAACACCCTGACTTCAACCAGACGGCATGTCTTTCTGTTTAGGTTATGAGCAGTCACGTAACCACCTAAAGTGGTCTTTCTATCAACTGATAGGCCTTTGAGGTGAATCTGTGTCTTTAATGTTTCTTGTCTTAATGTTCACATATATTAAACTAATTTAGGAGACCTCGCCCTGTTGTTGATGTGTGATTGATTTACTGACCGGACATTCCCCATCCAATATTCATTACTGAGATGGAGGATGCAGACCATGACCATATTATCTGTGTCTGATTGGTGAAGGAAGAGGCAGTGACACTGATGTGTGTGTGTCTTTGTTTGTGTAGAAATGGTCCTCAACCTGATTTCAGGACTCACGACTTCCACTTTGAGGTTCCCGACCAGTAAGTAAACTCATCTTCAAATTTTGTCTAAATATGAACACTGCTTCTCACATATGTGGGCGGACCTTCAAGTACATCAGGAGCACTGATTGGATTTTGTTGTTAGTACATCAGTATATCATGAGTCCACTGGTCAACACATACATTACCATATACATGTGATACGCATGTGTGGACCCAGATCCAGGCTTTGACCAAAGTTTACTCTCAAGTCCTGGTTCAGTTCACACATTAAAATACATATTTATATTGTGAGCAGTTTGAGTTATTTACGAAGGGCAAGTGAATGTTAGCATCAGAGGTTGAGGCTCATTTCAAACAGTCCAAGGGGGGCTGGTGGTATAGTGGGTCCATCTTGTGATCCATAAACATAGGCTATAGGCTACAGGATCCTTGTCAGCAAAACCAGTTCGGTTCCAGCTGGTGGAGTTTATTCCTATTGAATAACGCCAGAAAAAAATCTCTATTAAAAATGTTAGGGCAGGACGGCAGCACAGTGGTCTTCTCTCTTTCCCCTCAATAAGGATGTCCTGTGTTTGGCTCCAAAGACATCATGTTTGGGTTCATTGGTGACTCTAAATTGTCCGTAGGTGTGAGTGGTTGTTGGTCTCTGTCTGGAGACTTGTCCAGGGTGACCCCTCCCCTCACCCAGAGTGAGCTCTGATTGGCTCCAGAACCCCCCGTGACCCAGAACTGGAGAAGATGTTACGAGACACAAAAGTTGCACAGGAACGGTTGGGGTTTTCATTGATTAGGTGGTTCTTTGTTGACGGATGGGTTGTTCCAGAGCAGAAGAGGCACATGGCTGACGCTTTGTCTCTGTAAATGGAGCTGGACCTGCTGAGAGGATACAGTAATGTTGTCATTTTGATTAACTTACTGTCTGATGTGAGAGCTAATCATGACATACAACAGCATAACACAAAATGCTCTTCAGAATAAAAGCACTGAGCACATGCTGTTGTTCTGATGAGGAATCTGTCTGTTTTTCAGTCTGCAGTACAAACAGCCCAGCATCCTTCAGGGGTGAGTGTCACCACCATATCTCTCCATCACTGTTGTAGTTATTGTTTGTTGGTGACATCGATGTGTGTCCTCTTAGTCGTACCGATGTGGTCACAGTGACACCCTGGTTGGCTCCTGTGGTTTGGGAAGAAACCTTTGACCCAGTTCTCCTTGACAGCATCTACAGACCAAAGAACATGACCATCGCTGTCACCGTCTTTGCTGTGGGAAAGTAAGACGTTGCTGCCCTGAATGTAGTTTTCCTATCTTAACCTGTGACCAGGAGTTGACTCTCCTTCCCTTCAGGTATATCATGTTCCTGAAAAACTTCCTGGAGACAGCAGACCAGCACTTCTTTGTTGGGTACAACGTTCACATCTTTGTCTTCACTGACCGGCTGGATGACGTGCCCCAGGTCAAGATGGCTGTTGGCAGACAGGTAAAGGGTGGAGCACAGAACTATTGTACATCAACAAACTGAGGTGGACTTAACTGAACCAGCTCCCACTCCTCCAGCTGACTGTGCGTGCAGTGCCCAGCTATAGTCGTTGGCAGGAGATCTCTGCTCGTAGGATGGAAATGATCCAGATACTGATTGAGGAAAAACTTCACAATTCTGCTGACTACATCTTCTGTCTGGATGTTGACTCCAACTTCCACAACCACTGGGGGGCAGAGTCACTGGGCGGACTGGTGGCTGTGGTGCATCCAGGTCAGCAGACCAGCAGAACTGGCAGAACTTCAAACCTTCACTCCCCTAAAACACTGGTTACTGTTTGATTTCTGATTTTCATAGAAACCCTGATGATTTGAGCTTTTTCCATTTCTACAACTTGTGAAGCTGAAATATTCAAAATGAATTGATGCAAAAGGTTTCAAACTGTAATTTTTACTGTGAAAGAGCTTGAGACATGTGAAGTTTAGTAACATTATTATATATGATTTCCTAGAATGAGGAAACATTCGATTATTTAGGACTATGTTCCGAGGCGAAGGGATATAGTGAAATAGTCCCAATTTTGGCTCAGTTATTTTATGTTAGTGGTGGTCACATGGCTTTACGTGTACAGGTGCGACTGATTGTTCTTTTTATTTGGGCATGTTCCTTCCTCTTTGTGTCAGCAGGTTACTATGAAGTCGACCGCAGCAGGTTCCCCTATGAGCGTAGACCTGCCTCCAGAGCCTACATTGCTCCTGAGGAGGGAGACTTTTACTACTGCGGGGGTGCCTTTGGGGGCCTCCTGCAGGAAGTACATCTGCTCACCAAAACCTGCCGCACCAACTTTGAGGCTGATGCTAAGGAAGGAATCGAGGCTGCCTGGCAGGAGGAGAGTCACCTGAACAGGTAGAGTAGCTTGGATAAAGGAGTGTAATCTAAGCAGGTGATGGTTGTAGTTTATGGTCACTGTACTTCCTGTTCCTGTGTTCTCAGATACATGTGGATCAACAAGCCCAGTAAGGTCCTGTCACCTGAGTACCTGTGGCAGGACTTTAAACCCAGAAAGCCTGAGATCCATATCATCAGGTTCTCAGGAGTTATCAAGAACTATGCTCTGATCCGACCCAATGTCTGAGCCAGCTCGACTGGGAATTCTGCCCCCTAAAGTCATTGATAAAGCAATGTGCCTCTCCCCACATGTGGGGCTCGGTCATACCTGTCTTGAACAATGACTCTCAGTCTCCTTGACTGTACATAAAAGTGAATCTCAACCTGGTCTGGGCCCTCCAGACACGGGAGCTGTAGCTGACGTGGCTTCTTCTACCTGGACATGTGCATCACTTCTGTCCACGACGCTCAGATTTTGTTAGCAAAGGTTAGCTACAACTAGCTGCCAGTGAACTTCAGCAGCAGTGAACTTCTTTCTGTGGAAGAGAGACAAATATTTCTTTAGTGATGTTACCAATGTGATGTTGTCAACAATGCTAACAGGACTTAATGTAGACACCAGAGGAGTCCTGGTCTGGTCCTGGTCCTGGTCCTGAGAACTTCAGGTCTTTTTGGGTTCTGGTCTTTTCTCTGCCGTTCAAGTGAGTGAGCACAGGTAAAAACAAACAAAAAAACTCTCATCTTAGATTATATTCTCTAAACTTGATAATTTACTAGATTTGTTTTTGCCTTAGAAATTGATCTGAAATATATGCCCTAACCCTCAGGGCATCCTATGACAATTGTGGCAGTTGAACTTTTCCACACTTGTCCTCAGTTGTCCTTACTTGCTTGTCTTGAATAAAATGGAATAAAATGAGTCGTATGAAAATAAGTCTAAAGACGTTTGTTCCATCACAGAAAAAACACATTGCCTTGCATTATGCATGCATTATGTCTCTGATCAGTGACCATAGCAGCATCAGATGTGTGTGTGTCTGTGTGTGTAAGAAAGGCAAGTTATGACTTCTTTATCATGAGAATGCTGATGCAAAGTGTTTTTTGTGCTGTTATATTTCTGTCTTGTTTGTGTCAGATAATTATTTAATACATTATAATTATTGATATTATTATTATTAGTATTATTATTATTATTATTAGGAAGTGTATTTAAGTGGAGGGTGTGGCCTGTATTGGTTTGATTTGGTTTGATTATAGGGCTAGATTATAGGTGAGTTTGTTTGCTGAATCTGCTAGTGTAGCTTGTAGATGACTAGCTGAAACAGTCTGTAGGGCACATAGGGCAGGGCAAAGTTTGTTGTAAGGGAGTTAATCACTGAGTCTGGTCCATTTTTTGTTGCACAAGTTTTTGTGTTTACTCTAAACAGTAGTAGTATTAATAATAGCAATAGTGGTAATAATATTTCATAGTAAAAACTATTTATTATTATTTAGATTAATCTCTGCTTCAATTTCAGATAGCCAGACTACACACAGGTGATATAATTAGAGACAATTACATTAAATTCAAAGAAATGGGTTTCTATAATGGATCTCCGTGTCCTCATAGCCTTTTGCCTTTTTTATATTTGTATAATTCACATGGTAACATTTTCCTATGAATTAAGTCCTCAGAAGTCACACCTCAGAGTGTCCACACCAATGTGTCGCCCTCAGTAGTGATTCCAGCCCACTTCTCAGGCCACCCAGTAAATCTTCTAAACTTAGAATATGGGCATGACTTTCAAATTACATTCATCACCACCATACAAATGTTCAGTGAATCACATGTGAAACCTGCCTTAAGAAGATTTAACAGCACAGATCTAAACCTGTTTCCATGCTTTTTTGATGAATGAGAGCTAGTATGGCAACGCTGATCAGGTGACAAGTTCATCTGAGCAGCTGACCATAGTTGGGGCTCAGTTAGCTAATCAGAAGAGTGTCGTTAATGAGTTTGTCCGTCAGACACTCAGCTGATTGGCTTCACAACAGGAAGTTGAAGATCAATGTTATTGAACTGAATCAGATACAGCTGGTCTTCACATGGAAACAAGGACAAGCATATGCGTGTGTGATTAACTGTATTTTGAAAATCAAACAGGAAAGGCAGGAAGTATCACAAAGACAGGAAGTGAGAGAGAGAGAGGTCAATGATCAGACCTAATATTAGGAAAATATCTACTTTCTCACACACTAAAAGCAAGTGTGTGTGGAGAGAGACAAACAAGGTGATCTTGCACACCCAAATCCATGTATTGCCTGTGTGTGGGCGGGTTGAAACAGACACACAGACATGATTTCATTTAAGGGTGAGCAGCTCAAGAATGGGGGGGAGGGAGAGAGAGAGAGAGAGAGAGAGAGAGAGAGAGAGAGAGATATGAGCGTGTGCAGATCAGGCAGGCAGCAGAGCGGGACTCAAACCGGACCGGGGCTAGGATCCATCAACCTTTATCAACAAACAATAATTAATGATCTGCTCCTGTCCTCCAGAGGGAAAAGGTTTGACACCTTTATTTTTCTCTGCTTAATGAGTTGATGATTCAACTGACTAACTGACTGTTAGAGCTGATCTGAAAACTGTTGAATGGTGATGTCATGCTGCTCTTCTTCATCTCAGGTGTGGGTTTCCATGGCGACAGGTCTGTGTGTGTTGCTCAGTGTGTGTGTCAGTGTGTGTGTGGCCTTTAACCTTGACACGAAGTTCCCACTGCTGAAGGTCGGAAGAGACGGGAGTCTGTTTGGCCTGTCGGTCGCTCTGCACCAGGACCTGAGGACAGGAACCTACCAGTGAGTCCACCGGTCTGTCTGTCTGTCTGTCTGTGATCTGACTCAGTTCTCAGAACCAGCGAGACCACAACCTTCTGTGGAGCCGCACAGGAAACAGACCTGACCACTCTGTTCTCTGATTGGAATCATTTATAGGTCTCCTGAGCCAAAGACTTGAATGTGTGTGTGTGGTTTCACCTGTCTCACCTTAACAGGCTGTTGGTTGGAGCTCCCAGAGAGAGCTCACAGACTCTGCAGTGTTAATAACGTCTTCTTCCTGAAGAAAGGGGGGGTCGGGGAGTTAAAGGTCCCTAGAGGTATTTTAAATAATTCCAGGACTCTTTGAGGAAGTTCTTTATCAAAATTATTCATTTTGAGTGTCCGTCAAAACATGGTAGGGGTTTTGAGGTCTGTGGATCAGGATCAGGATCCTTGAAGAGACTGTAGACCTTCTGGTTCAGGTTGATGAGGTCAGTCGGAGGTCACCTGACAGGCTGCATGGTAACCAAGACAACCATCTTCTTACATTCTGTAATTAGATTGGCTGCTAATGGACCACAGACACACAGACACACACACACAGGGAAACACGCATGCACACAAACATGGAGACAGTTTTTGGGCAGTTTTCTGGACCAGCTTGTCTTTGTCTTCATCTGCCCCCTGCCCCACCCCTTTCAGTCAGTAACTTAAATAAGGAAATTTGAACTGTGATGTTATCGCCATGGTAACACTCACTGCTGTGTGTCCAGCCGGAGCAGGGGCCCAGGAACGGGATGTGTGTGTGTGTGTGTGTGTGTGTGTGTGTGTGTGTGTGTGTGTGTGTGTGTGTGTGTGTGTGTGTCTGTCCTGGACGTCCTTGAGACTCAGACGTGTCGTCATTTATTTCAGGTCTGTAACAACAACAGCATCCTCCATCACCTTCCAGGATTCTTGATGTGGTTAAATTGGAATTGAAGGTCATTCCCAACGTTCCTGCCTTCTTTATAGCAGTTTCGTTGATAGTTCAGTTGTCTTTCATTTTCTTCAGCAGTTCCAGGATACAGGTCTTACCTGCCTTACTTGTCTCACCTTAACAGGCTGCTGATTGGAGCTCCCAGAGAGAAGGCAGAGCCTGATGTTCCAGCCAATCGAACAGGAGGAGTGTACAGCTGCCCCCTCACCATGGACCAATCACATTGCAGCAGGATGAAGCTGATCGATCCAAGTAAGTCAACATGTGATTGACAGTCTGATTTGATTGGAATGAAAGGAACCGATTAGCCTATCTGTAATACCCGGCTTCTTCAGCCAATCACAGAGCAGGAGTACATGCCCCCGCCCATAGAATGAAGTGACTCGTACATCTTAAGCACTGGCAACAATGGCAACTACCAGTCCGAGATCATGACATTATGACGGAAAAGACTCTGTCCGCTGTCTTGCTACTGTTTCAGATGTGAACCTGTCTGAAGACCTGATTGAAGACATGTGGCTGGGCGTCTCTGTGGCCAGTCAGGGTGAACCCGGGGGTAGGGTCCTGGTGAGTCCTCTCATTTGCTGATGAAGCTCTAGGAGTTGGTTTTTTGGTAACTAACTCATTAACACACTGATCTCTCCAGGTCTGCGGTCATCGGTTTGTTAAACTCTATGGACCTTTAGAACTCAGACAGATGATCGGTCGATGTTATCTCCGTGGAAATGACCTTCAGTACAACGACAGTGACACGCACTGGCAGAACCCAGAGCAGCCCTGCAGGTAGCTCGCGTGACACCGGCCACATGACACAGGTCACATGACTTATGATGCTTCTGCTAAGTCCTGCTGTGTATCTGCGTGTAGTCACTTGGGTGATGTCAGAGCGGAGGTCATGTGTAACATGGGGATTTCAGCATCCATCACTCAGACTGAGGTCATCGTCGGGTCTCCTGGAAGCTACGAATGGCAAGGTACAGTTCTGGTCTGGGTTAGTCTGGCCTGGTCTAGATTTATTGGAATGAATTTCTGCTCCAGTTGATCCTACTTTTAATATTCGTGTGTTTGTGTTGTAGGAAACATCCATGTGTCCTGGATGAATCCAGCCGACGTCTTTGACACACAGAAAAGCTCCTTCTCCAAAATGGAGCGCAGGAACCTTTATATCGGTGAACTGTCCCTTTAAATATGTCAGCTGCAGAACTCCATTCAGAAAACTGCAGTTTTTAAGTTTCTTTGTGTTTTCAGGATACTCAGTGACTCAGGCTCGCCGTATTCTGTCTGAAGATGATGAAACCATAGTAACAGGTGACAAGGGTTTACTGTCACTCCTCCATAAATGATCCAATCAACACACACTGATATATTGATTGTTTGATTGTTCATCAGGGGCTCCTAAGGACAGTAAAGAGGATGCACGCGGTTCTGTGCTGTTGGCAGTGAAACAGTCCAATAAGCTGGTTGTTCAGCAGACCCTACGTGGCGAACAGACAGGTTCATACTTTGGTAACGCCGTGGCTACCACCGACCTCAACAACGATGGGTAAGAAATGTCACAGGTCAGATCATTCAAACTAGTTCATGCTTCTGTTGAGAAGTCGCAGAGCCAACACGTAGGAAACAACTAATGATGTGTTTAAGGTTCTGTCTGTGGAACTGAGATTTTGGATGTTTAGGCTCAAAGTTTTTACATTGTAGAAAAATGGAATTACATAAAGCATAGTTGTTAAGTCCTAAAGAGAAAGTTTCCTTTAAATATTAAAATAATGTTTTTGGCCAAGGTTCTGATCCTGATACTTTATACTGTGTTGAAGCTCCAGTCATCGTTGACATCAGAGGAGAAATGTGATACATTTTCAACAGAAAAACATTAAACAACTACTGAGTCTAAACTCAGCAGCTCAACTTCTCTCTGCCTTGCAGGTGGAATGACTTGCTGGTGGGTGCTCCTTTCTACTTTCACCGCCAGCAGGAAGCAGGTGGGGCAGTTTATGTCTACATGAACTCAAGAGGAAGCTTTGATTCCCAGCCTACTATGGTGCTCAGAGGGCCAGACAGATCTGGATTTGGGATGGCTGTTACTGCCGCTGGAGACTTGGACCAAGATGGCTTCCAGGGTGCGTATGCTGACAACAATGTTATGCTCATGATTATTAAACCAAAAACAACTGAGTGATGACTTGGGTTTTGTTTTGTTTTTTTCAGACTTTGCAGTTGGAGCCCCCTTCCATGAAACAGGAAGTGTGATGATTTGGACTGGGTGCAGTGAAGGGATCTCCCCAGAACCAAGCCAGGTTTAACACACATCCTGTCTCTGTACATTTTCCTGCTAAAAAAAAAAAGTGTGACATGTCTTCACAAGGACAGTACCCTTCTATTTACTGTGATGGTTTAAAGTACCCTCCCCATGCAGGTGATCAGGGGCAGCAGCATCTCTCATGGGTTTAGGACTTTTGGCTTCTCCCTGTCAGGAGGTCTAGATGTTGACAGGAATAAATATCCAGACCTGGTGGTTGGTTCTCTAGATGACACTGTCACTCTTCTAAGGTAAACAACAGAAATGTAAAATGTGAAAGACTTCTATGTTGACGATGATGATGGTTTAGTGAATTAGCTGATTTTATAATTGAATAATTGATTGATTGTTTCCCCAGAACTCGTCCAGTCATCCACCTTAACCAAACACTCAGAGTTTCTCCAGAGGTCGTTGATCCCAACAACTGCGACTTCTGGTAAAATTCAAACCTGCTACATGACTAAAAGTCTACAGACTCACTGACTCACTGGTGTTTGTGTGTTAGTATTCAGGTGGAGGTGTGCTTCTCCTACATCTTTAGTACTGGAGACAGGAGCAACAGAGACAACATCAGTGAGTAAACAACAACAACAGGCTGTTGATGAGGCTATTTATAGTCAGAAGCCATTATCATCATCAAACAACTCCCCGTGTGTGTGTGCACATTTAGGTAATTGGTTGACCTGATTAATTGACAGAGCAAAGCTGCCAACCACAGCCTGCTATTAATCAATGTGACGCGGACATACATGCACTCACTGGATGACAACATATGTCCTCTGTGTGTTTCTCTATCAATGATAAAGGACATAGACAATGGTTATATTACATCTGAAACAGACACACAGTGACACTAATCAGCAGTTTTAAGGACTTCAGCTTAAAAAAAAAAACTCCAAGTTGACTAAACTTTATTTACTTTTCTTTTTCATTTAGTGATTGATTGATTATTAGGTATTAATTATTGGTTATTACTTGATGGCATGACTCATTGTGAGTTTGGATGATTAGCCGTTTTTGAAAACCCTGAAAAACATTACAGGGTTTTTAATTTGAAACAGAAAAAGGAAGTGGCAGCTCACAGACATAATAAAAAAAGATGGGACGTTGACAAAAAGACGTTTCAATGGCGACTGACTGATGGAGAGAAACAAAGTGGTTTTGAACTTTGCTGTGCGACCCACGTGGTGTGACTCCATGGACAGAACCTCCTGACCTCTGATGAAACTCTGTTTTTGTTTTTTGTTTTTTTTGGTTTTGTTTTTTTTGTCTCACAGCCGTTGACTTCACTGTGACTGCCGACATCACCAGCATCAAATCCCGCCTCAATTTCCATGGCAACGGACAGAACATTTACTCTGGTTACATTTCAATGCCGAGAAAACACTGTGAATCCCTGAGAGTAGGACTTCAGGTGAGCCCCCCCACAAGAAACACTCATCATAGGTTGATCCTCAGGGGAGGGGTTCTCATCGTCTGCTGGGGGGTTGAGATGTTTTAACAGACTTTAACTACAAAAGGAAAAGGCCTCTGTGGACTGTTAGAGCATCAGAACACACTTTGAACAGCGGCGTGAAATCATTGCTAATGCTAATGCTAATGCTAATGCTGGAGTTTTCTGGAGTTTTCCATCTTTAATTGGAAACAAAGTTTGTTGACAGGAAGTGCTGCCTAGAATGATAAGAACTGCAGAGCTTTAATTAGCGGAAACAGTCGGAGAGTCCCTGAAGGCAACAAACTCTGGGGTAAAAGGGTGCTGCTGCTGCTGAAAGTTGTTTAGATGATCTTATCTCTGCTGTCCAGTTTTGATGACAGCTCTGTGTAATGCTAACATGTTTCATCCACTCACATCGTGTCTGAAGTTGAAGCACCTGACTATCTCAGGCCACTGAAGGTTTCCTTCACGTTTAGAGACCTGCATAGACTCAAAGAAAATGGGCTTGGTTCTCCAGGGTCAGGAATAACAATGACCTGGATGGATGAGAACTTGCACAGAGACCTAACCATGTGTCACTGAGGTTCTGTGTGTTCTTCAGAGTCCAATCCAAGACCAAGTGGAACCTCTGGTGTTCTCCCTGAATGTCTCGCTTTATGAGAAGCTTCCAAAGAAAAGAGGCTCAGTCCAGGACCTGAAACACCTTCCTGTATTGAGGCAGACACCCCAACCCATCAGAACCCAGGTCAGGTCTTAACCCAACACAAAATGCCCCATACATCTTAGAAGCAGAATCAGATCTGTTGTCAGACCTCCACTTGAACTCACAAGACCCAGTTAGAACTGTATATGAGGGTTTGTTCACTGACACTGAATTTCTTCATCAGATCCAGATCCTGAAGGCCTGTGGTCCAGATAACCGTTGCCATAGTAACCTGCAAATGACTGCTCAGTTCACAGATGAAAAGCAGAAACCATTCATGATGTAAGTCGAGTCACCTCAGGGATTCAGACTTTCCCTGCCCACCCGTCACATGACCTGATCCTTGTTATTAGCTGATCAGGTCAACTGCTCAGACTGTGGTCATTGTGTTGCTGACATTTGTTTGTCTTCAGGCAGGGGGGCAGCCAAGTGTTACACTACAACACCAGCATTAACAGATTGTTTCTGGAGATCAATATCAGCAACATGCCGTCATCAGGCCGACCAGCCGAAGATGCTCACAACACCATTTTGAACATGAGCATCCCGCCGTCGCTCATTTACTCTGGCGTCCGAACGAAGGTGAATGTGCCTGTCAACCTTGATCAGGAATCAAATTTCAAGCTGATGGTCAATTATTGACAGAGTGATGCCATATAGTGATTTCATACTGAAGGACCTATCCTGTCTGTCTATTTCAGGGAGACACCTCAGCAGCTGTCCAGTGTTCTGTCCAACAGTCTGATGTCTTGTGTGAGCTCGGAAACCCGTTCAAGAGTCACAGCAAGGTGATGGGCTGAAATGCTACAGTAAGACTGCAGTAATACTACAGCAATACTAGAGTACTACTGTAGTCTGACGTTCTTCCTCTGTTTCAGGTTCAGGTGTTGATCATATTTCAAACATCAGACGTCAGTTTAGAAACAAGAGAGATTCAGTCTGTGCTGCAACTGTCAACGTAAGACACACATCAGACACAACTGACAGAGAGAGATGCACAAATAACAGACACAACATACAGAGCGAGAGACACACAATAGACACACTTTACTACAGACAGAGACACAAAAGAGAACCAGATTCATAACAGACAGTGAGCAAAACATACAACAAACACACAGAGACATAAACACACTGACGCTGGTTGTGTGTCTTTGTCCTCAGTCTCAGTGAACAGTCAGACTTGTCTTCAGTCTCCGTCTTCATGTTGGTCCAGTTTTCACTGCAAACGACTTTCAGTCTGTGAGTTCCCTCCCTGATTTGTCAGAGACAGCAGGTGACAACAAGACAATCAGCTGATTGTCTTTATGTCTTTTTTTGTTGTCATGGAGACCTTTTGCTGTTGTTATGTCATTGTAATGATGTCATCATGAGGAAGTTGGATTTCTGTAGAATGTTGGACTTGTTGGCGTCAGAGGGTTAAAGAGCAGGACTTATGACACTTACCTGTGAACTTTGACCCAATGGCCTTAATGGTTGATTCGGTTGCGACAGAATCAATCCTCCAGGCCCCACCCCCTTCGGTGGCCATGTGACCGGCGAGTCAGCCATGAAGAAGACAGAGGATGTTGGCAGTTTGCTGCTCTTCACCTTCCAGGTAAATTTGGGCTGAGTTCTTAATCTGCCGCCAACAGTTCAGGTGTGACCTATGACTTCCTCTGATAGGTGCATATCAACAGGAAACTGCTGAGTCACCTGGGCAACCTAGAGGTGGAGTTTAATTGGCCAAGGGCACTGGCCAATGGGAAGTGGTTGCTGTACCTCACAGAGATTGTAGTCAGCGGCACTTCGGAGCCTCAGTGCAATCCACCTGGTGGCATTGTCAATCCTCTCAACCTTGTGGTAACCATGGCAACAGCAGCCTAACATAGATGCAAAATAAAATTAACCCTCTGCAATCTTTACGATCTTTGACGTGATATTTTATTTCTGTTTGTTCAGCTGTCGAAGGAGGAGAAGAAGAGGGAGAGCAGGAGTCTGGAGGAGGAGAGGGCGGTGCACCATAAGAAAAGTAGCTCTGTGCTCCACCTGCAGGGACAGAGGAAGACATCATATACCCTGGTACAAAGTCCTGCTTTGTCAGGTTTCCTGATGTAGAGCTGCAACAAACAGGGGTCAACAGGGTTTTGACAAAGGAGTCAAAAACAAGCATATCTGTGTGTCATACACCTACACAAATTCTAACACACCAACCCCCCATCTACCCCCCAGGACTGTTCCGAGGGGATGGACTGTGTAACATTTGTGTGTCCTCTGATCAACATGAACAGCTCAGCATCTTTGAGCCTCAGAGCCCGACTGTGGAACTCCACCATGTTGGAGGTACACACATTTGACCAGCCGCTTTTAACTTCCTTTGGCTCTTAGTTTTGGTTTCCTGGGAATCGGGGTGGGGGGTCAGGTAGACTGAGCATGAACGCCGGTCCTCAGATGGACTGTCCCTGTGTCCTCAGGACTACCGCCACGTCCGGACTGTGGTGGTGAGAGGCCGAGCAACTCTGAAGCTGCAAACCAACAAGCCGATGCTGCACATGGATCCTCTGAGCTCGGAGGTGACAGAGCTGACGTTGGCCCTCACACCCAACCTTTTGCTGTCATGACCTCCCCTCATTTTAGCAAGTCATTTGACTCCTGTCTGTCTCTGCAGATTGAGGTCCTGCTTTATCCAGACCTGGGCCATCAGGTGGATTCTGGTGCCCCCCTGTGGATCTTGGTGGTGTCCGTCCTGGCTGGGGTCTTACTGCTAGCTCTGATCTGCCTGTTGCTCTGGAAGGTTAGACCTCCTCCTGCTTTTGTACCTAAGTCCACATGTCATCGTTCATCTCATCACCATGGTGATTGTCTCTCCTCTTCATCCACCCCGTGGTTAAGTTTTGTCATATCATCCCCTGCTGTTCAGTGTGGGTTCTTCAGGAGAGCCAGCACCAGAGAACTCTATGAGGCCCAGACCCAGACAGCCCAGAGGAGGAGCCAGCCGTCCGAGACTGGAAGGCTGCCTGAGGAGCAGTGAGCCTGGGCCCCGTTAGGACAGATCGTTATGAATGATCTGTTACTGACTGTTACTAGATGCTTAATGGATCAGAACAAACAGCTCTCCTTTCCACCCGTCCACTCGTTTATCTGTCCACCATTCTGCTTCCTCATACAGTGCGCATATGTAACCTTTCTGATATTGATCCCTGTGTTTATTGCAGTGTGGTTTTTTTGTGCGTCGCGCAAAATGGCATTCGACTGCACTCCACCAGGGGAGGATTATGGGTAAACACAAGCAGAGGGAATACACAGACTCTGATGGTTTCCTGATCAAGACACATGTTGCACAGTCCAGGAACCGGAAGTCAAAGAAACAGTGGGTCACCTTCTGGGCTGAGACAGACAGACCAGGCCAGACAGACTAGACCGAACCGGACTGTATCAGAACAGACCTGTTTAGTCAGTTTTGTTTTAACCATTTAAGATATGAGGTTTTCAACTGACAACAGGTTAATTGTGATTTTGTTTACTGTTCTTTTCAAACATTTTATATTCATGTTTCATAGTCTTCTGTCAACATTTCCCCGCATGCACCTTGGTTCTGCTCCTGTTTGACCACACCCTGAAGGCTAGGACAGATGTGAGTGTCAGTGTGTAGTGAGTGCTGATTTCACCTTCAGGGGCTCCCCGTAAATTCCCTCTGCCCTTTTACGTAAAAAACATTAAACAAAACTACTTTCTGCTGTCCTTTCAGTGTTTGGGTTGTGTACTTTCACTGCCTCATTTTGAAATTGTGGTATTTATGATAGCATTTGAAAGTAGCACCAGATTGTGTGGATTTGTTTTGTCATTGTTGTAGTGAAGTGTAAATCTGTTTGTCTCTGTATGTTGATATTAAAATATTTTTAACAGCCCAACTGTTGTTTACCTGCTGTAATGAGTTCAGGGTCTTTTGAGCAGATTGTGGAAACTCACTGATAGTAAAATTTCAGTTTTTTTGTTTTGATTGCAATCTGAAGCAGATAACAATGACACTGAGGTCAGAGGTCACTGTAGTCGACTCCTTGGCCTGAGCACCTCCACACCTTGAGACATCTCCCACCCCCTCAGGTGGACGCTCCACTATCTCCACACAATGAGTCAGTCAGTTCTGGCCTTGTTTTCCTGAGTCTGTTGTTTTTACAGTGACAGTTGTGTGCTGCAAATCAGAACACAGAAGTACATCATTACCATGACTTTATTTAACATGAAGCGGGTGCAGCTCGCATCAGTCCAGCTGGTGATTCCCATCATTCACCACTTTGCCACCTCAGGAGTCTATGACATCAATAGAGCCCACTCTTCATCTTCACCCTCCTCTTCATCAGGATCACAATCTGTCCAGGAAAGCTCATTCACCTGAAACAAGACAGTTCTCCTGTTTGCATCTGTATAATCTGACTGCAGGTCCATGACTCAGAGGGTCTATACGTCGATGCTGAGCGTCACCCACACTGGTCCGTTACATCACGGCTACTTGTTCACATTAGTGTTAATGAAGATTTGCGTCTGCTCAGGTGAGGTTACCTGGATCACACCTTCAGTAGGCTCACCTCCAAACTGATCTGAGGTGGCTCTCACCTCCACCATCACATCGCCATTTCCTAGGAGACACAGATGGCAACACCAAATGACTGACTGCAGTAGCTATATCAGCTATCAGTCACACCCGACTTTCAGCTACATCCCAGCAACAGCAGTGACAGAAACAATCTGAGTACCCAGAAGTATCAGCAGCACTGTGGAGAAGGCCTGGACCAGAGCTTGCTCTCTCACCCTCTTCTGGAGCTTACATCGGGTCTGTAGGACAACTTCTGGCCCTGAGACAGAGACAGAGGATGGAGAGAAATGAGAAACTGATACTGCCTCTGGATCAAGAGTCAATGAATTTCTGAGATGAGAAATGTTTCTAGTTTCCTGTGTCCTGGTTCTACCTGGATACGGATTTCTCAGCTGACTTTTCCTCTTCCTCTGGGACCAGGATGTGCAAGGTTTGTGTCTCACCTGTGCAGGTGAAGCTGTCGTCAACCACAGCGGCTCCTCTGGTGGTCTTTCTGTGACGGGGGAAGGAAAGCTGCAGCACACACCCAAATCTCAAACTCCTCCTCCTCACTGCCTCCTCACCCTCTCCTTCTTCCTCCTCTGCCTCGTTGGTGAGCTCCTTCAACTGGGTACAGACACAGACAGGAAGTTACCTTCCATCACACTCGGTAACCTGGACGGAAATGGATGAAGTATAAGTTCTCACTGTGATGATGTCAGAGGTCCAGCCGTTGAATCCCAGACAGTGATTGGCCAGTTCCAGACAGCGAGCATGGCTCAGAGGTCTGCTGCTGTCAGAAAGGAAATGAGGGATCTGCTTGGAGCTCAGCCTCACCTGCAGGGACAGGTAAATTCCAGGTCGTGTCACACAACAATAGTCAGGGGTTCGATCAGCTAACTCATCTCTACTACCACATTTTTTTGTCGAACGTGAGGTAAAAAAAAAAAAAATCATTATTTTAAAGCTGTTATTTTCCTGAATGAGTCATTTGAAACTTTAACAGACTTTGTCTGACCCTCCAGAGAAGATGAAGTCAATGAGCAGCTGACCTTGAGCGGGCAGGTCTGGAACAGGCAGCGTCCGTCGGTCTGCTGCTGAGCTCTGGATGCCTGAACAGACGAGTAGAACTTGATGATGGCGGAGAAACCAGCAGGCTGAGGAGGAATGTTTGGCCGGATCTTCACCAGGTAGAGAGGACCAAAGGACAAGAAAACAACACACAACCTGTGCTGGACACATACACACATTCACAAGGTATTAATGTCTCACACTAACAACTGGACTGTCTCTGAAGAGAAGGTGGACTTAAGTTCTCTAGACTTAAATGGCAGCACATAAGTTTAACCTCTACATTCAGCCAGTTCAGGTCCGACCCGGTCCAAGTCAGCACCCAGGTGGACTCACATAGACTTCAGCCTCAGACAGAGACGGCTGTATGTCCCACACAAACAAAGTCTTATTATTGTCCACCGGAACCACGAACTCCAGGATGTCCATCAGGTCTGCAGAGGAAGGACAGAGGGGCCAAGACCGGAACCGAGTAAGACCGGAAACGAGTGAGACCGGAATCAAACCGGGTTAAAAAGTCAAACCAACAGTTCCGAAACAACCTGACCGACCTTAGTGGCTGAGCGACCCATTCCTGAGTTTCGTTCCGGTCTCTGGTTCTGGTTGGGCTTCTCGCCGTCACACACAAAGTTTACCACGCTTCCGCGGGGCGGGACTTGGTGACGAAATAGAATGACGATCAACAGTGGGCGGGGCCATGAAGCTGAAACGCTTCCCATCAAATTAAAATGAAAACAGGGCGACGTCATCTGTCAGTCAAATTCCACAGAAAAGCTCTCCTGTTAGTTCAGTTACGGTTCAATACTTTTATTTTGACACTCACAGACTTCCACATCAGGAGTCTAAACCCGGTCTCTCCCGCCAACAGATGACGTCATGTTTTAGCTGCTCTGAGGTAGAAAAAATGAAATTGAAGGGACTCCACAGCGCGGGAAAACGTGAGAATATTCCCACGTGACGTCACCGGCAGTGAATGAATGACTTCACCCATTCATTTAGAGTAACTTCGATCCAGACACAGAAAGTACCTGTCCTGGTCCAGACCTGAGTCCAGATCCTCAAACAGTGTTAACAGGACTACCCCTGGACCAGAGATGTACTGTGATACAAACACTGACAGAACTAACAGAACCTACAGAATCAGAATCAGAATTGCCTTTATTGTCTTTGTAAATTACATTACAACAAGATTCAAGTGGGGTGTAGTGGTTAGTGCTGTTGCCCCACAATAAGAAGGTCAGGGCTTTGGTTCTCAGCCTGGCCCTTTCTGTGAGTTTGCATGATAGACTGGCGACCTGTCCAGGGTGTACCCAGCCCCTCGCCCGATGTGAGCTGGGATTAGCTCCAGATACGGATAAAGTGGGTGAAGATGTGTGAGTGAGTGGGATTCGAGTGCAACTCCAAAAGGTGCTTTTATGAGGTAGAAATAAGAAATATATGTACAAGATAAATAATTATAAATGTACAACCAAGTAGGAAAAAAAATGTAAACCAGAATTATATACAGAACTATGGAAGGGTTAGGCTAATATTGCACAGGAAGTATTACATGAGAAAATATTGTACTGGATATTGCACAAGCGAACGGCCGTGTTAAAAGTGCAGTGTTAACGTTTATTGTTCAGTGCAGTGATGGCTCTGAAGATAAAGCTGACAGAACAAACTGACAGAACCGTCAGAATCGACAGAACTGGCAGCAGATGTCCTGCAGCAGTCTGAATCCTTTTTGACAACAGAATTGTATTTAACCTTTAAAATAAGACAAAAATACAAGAACAAAATAAATACACACTACAAATGTATGACAATAGACAAACAGACAGAGAGAGAGAGAGAGAGAGAGGGAGAGGGAGAGGGAGAGTTGAAACTGGATCTCTAGGACTTTTTTTGTTTCTTTCTCTTTCTGATCTTTTTTAGATAAAAGTCCTGAGCCATGATGTTGGAGACACTGACATTGAGCACAGCTCGTAGCTCCATCTTCATCTTTGTCTTCATCTTCATCTTCGTCTTCATCATGATCAGTTGGACAGGCCTCCTCGTTCTCTGCTCCACCCTCAGTCCAGCCCTCTGCTGTGATTGGCTCAGACATTACGGTCACTACAGCAACATGTCTCTGTCCCTTCTCCGCCTCATGGTGAGTACCAACTCCAGGTCCTGGAGGGGCACACGGTCATAAACAGCATAGTTACCCACAAAGTCAGAGAGGACTGATGTTTGTGTTTATAAGATACAGAAACATCTTTTCTCTTTCCTTTATCTTTTCATCTCTGTTTTTACAAGTTAACCAGAAAAATAAGAGTGAAATGGGCCCAAAGTCTGTTTTGAGCAGTGAAGCAGTCCACTGGTCTCTGAAGTGTCTTTATGTTTCAGGGCGGTCAGGTGACTGAGCAAGAGAGTCCGGTTCCTTTTCCATATAGATTCTACATCAGCATACGAACCACTGAGGTAATCAATCAACAGATTAACCAATCAATGGATCACCCAGCCCAGATCTCAACTTCAATTTAGGTGTTATGTTTCCATGGTTACTATTGCTGTAACTACTGTGTTTTACCGCCAATACATTGATGACATGAGCTCTGTCAGCCAATCAGAATGCTAAATTTTCCTCATGTTTGTTTCTCCAGGTGAGGTCCCAGGTGGTCTTCGTCAGAGACAGTCTTGTCCAGATTGCTGACCTATATCGCCATGGGAACCTCTCCTCCGTTACCTGGGATACAGACAGAACTAATGGTTTCAGGATGAGTCTGGACAGACAGATAGATGAACTGAGAAGCTGCACCAAAGACCAGGTGAGACTTCAAAACCTGGTGCAGTTCAGGGTGATCCTCAGAAATTGATCTGAATGTTTTTGCCTCAGGCATCGATGAACCAGCAAAAAAAAAACAGTCTGAGGAAATACTACAAGAAACTGAGGACCAGGACCCTGGAGCAAACAGTGAGTTCATCTGTAGCGCTGTCTGTAGTTTTGTCTGTAGCTCTAATTTTAGCTCTGACTGTAGCTCTGTCTGTAGCTCTGACTGTAGTTCTGTGTTTACAGGGTGGAGGTTCAGCCTATTGGCAGCTGATTAGGAAGGAGACCCAGCTCCATCTGGAGCAGCTGGACTTGCTGGTAAACTCCATCAGAAGCTCGGTGGTGTCAACTTCTGTCCAGGGTTAAAGGCAGATCAGCTGTCTACTATTTATTTGTGTTTATTTATGTCTATTTATTTATATTTATTCATTTAAATTAAGTTTGTGTTTAATTTTGATAAAAGACAAAATAAAACCTTTTCCTGTGACTGTTTGGTCATCAGTCATTTATTTCCACTGATTGACAGGTTTATGATAAAAATAAATTTTTAAGCGTCAAGCCCAAGGTCAGCCTCATGAACCAGATGAACCCACATTGAACATTTATCGCTGCTGCTGCCAGAGTCGCTGCAGGACACTCAAGTAATTTCAATCTGCACCAGTTTTATCTTATTATTCTTTAGCACAGATTATTTTTCTTTGTATTGTTTTTGCTGTATATATTACTGTGAAATGCATCAAGCACTTTTCTTATAGATAAGACAATTTACCGCAGACACTTTTTGGTTGGTTTTGGCTGAGAAGAACCAAAGTTCATTCAAAGCATTGTTGCTATTTGGTGAATGACAAAGTTGAACCTTGGTGCTTTAAAACAAAGAGATATTCAAACAGTTGTAGGCAGGAACATGATGCTGCATGGAGTTAATGGAGATGATGTTGTAGTGTGGAATTCATTAAACATGGGACCAGCAGGTGTTGCAGGAACATGGGATGGTGATGAGTCACCACCTGCAGGATGAGGACAGAGAGAGAGAGGAGAGGAACTGGGAGAGACAGAGACTTTGGGAAAACATGGTTGATTTTTAAGAAGTGTGGTTATTTTCAGCGCATGCAAGGGGGGAGAGAGAGAGAGAGATGCTCAGTCCTTCCCCCAGTACCCTAGACCTATAGCAGTATATCTATCAGTAGTAGATGGACGTTTTAACTATCAGCTCTGTCATACAGGAAAGTTTTAAGCCTGGTCTTGAGGCCGCCCCCCAGACCAATACTGGTAGTTGGTTCCATAGAAGAGGAGCCTGATAACTGAAAGATCTGCCTCCAGATTTAGTCACCAATGAAACCAAACAGGATGTCTCTGGAAGCCCCAGGCTGGGAACTCAACCAGGTCCTCGTTTACAAAGTGCCAAATCATAGCAGAATTACACTGAGGCCCTTTTCATACAGAGCAGGTCTAGACCAAACTCTGTATGGAGTTATTAAAGAGACACAGTCTAACACACACCAACACAGAGACAACTGTCACAGTGTTTCCATAGGTAAGCAAACGTGCTCCATTATCCAATCAAATTACAACTTCCATTGTTCACACCCAGCTAGCTTGGATCACGCGCATCAACATGTTTTTACTGCAACATAAATATCAACGAAAAGAGAGTGAACATGATGACATCAGAGATGGGAAGGTTTATTGATCTGACAGGAAGAACATGGACATGTTTCCAATAATGATGTCCGTAGACCATCAACAGCCAGCCAGTTTGAGGTCTGTGTTTTGTTTGTGATTTAACGGTCAGTGTGCCCTCAGTTCTGTCTGACAGGCTCATGGCTTCCATTACATTTACATACCTCAGTAAGACAAAGTTGTTATTTACAGTAAAATCATTTTGTTAGAGAAACTAGATTTGATATATTAGAAATAAGACAATAACAAACAGACAATGTAAGTAATTTATTTCTACTAATGACCTTCCATGTCCTCACTGTTAATAAACCTCCTTTAAATTAATTTAAAAACTGTTACAAAGGTTTGATTAATTAATACTAATTCAATAGAGATTGAAACTAAACATGATTTTATCATCAGATTATCAGCTGATTCTGTTTCAACAATAAAAATACGTTAATGTCTGATATGAAAATTAAGATCACACAGATCAGCGCAGGAGACAGGAAGTAAATGCACCTGACAGACAGTGATGTTCTTCTGTCTCCATGGCTACAGAAGGGAGGGGCTTCCAGCTAGTCACATGACTGGACATAACTTTCTGGGAAAAAGCCCTTATTTCCATTGAGGAATCCCTCACACCAGCCATTGTCATGGCGATGCATCAGGTAGATGATGTCACCCTCAGTGAAAGATAGGTCGTCAGGTTTCACCGCCTCATAGTTGTAGAGCGCCATCACTGGACAGGACAGGGAAAATAGGATTAGTGGACTGATTCTCATTGCAGATGCAGTTGTATAAATAGTATATACACTTATTTATAAATCTCTCTCTCTCTCTCTCTCTCTCCTCTCTCTCTCTCTCTCTCTCTCTCTCTCTCTCTCTCTCTCTCTCTCTCTCTCTCTCTCTCCCTCTCTCTCCTCTCTCCCTCTCTCTCTCTCTCTCTCCCTCCCTCTCCCTCCTCTCTCCTCCCTCTCTCTCTCTCTCCCTCCCTCTCCCTCCCTCTCTCTCTCCTCTCCCTCTCTCCCTCTCTCTCTCTCCCTCTCCCCTCTCCCTCTCCCTCTCCTCTCTCTCTCTCTCTCTCTCTCCCTCTCCCTCCCTCTCTCTCTCTCTACATTGTAGAATATATATTAGTAGCAAAAATTATTACTACAACTACTACTAGATTGGTATATCTAATATATTAACTGTGACATTTGTACTATTAGTTGTAGTATTCATACCTTTCTCCAAGTAGTTTGGGGGGGCATTGGTGTCATAGTCCACTGGTGGAGGGAGGGGTGGCATGATGTCACTAAAGCCACTCTCGTCATCCAGAAGTGGAGGGGGGGGTGGGGCTGGGATTTCCAAATCTAAGACAGCAGCACAGATTCTTTGAGTGACAACTGTTATTCACCAATCACGTTTGAGGAGGCAGAGCTTTGACAGAGAGCAGCAGAGCAGGCGTGTACTGAGTATGAGGCGATCGTGGAGAACTACGAATACTACAAAATTTGGACTCGTACTCGTGTTACAAAATTAATGAATCACCAACCACAGTCTGTTTGCTTACCCAGGTGTTGGAGGCGGGCAGGCAAGCAGAACCGAAGTGAGGAAGAGCAGGAAGAGCAGGGTAGCAAGGTAAAGGGGGAGGGAGGGTGAAGAGGAGGCGGAGCACAGGGAGGAGGGTAGGGTGGAGGAGGGGGAATCATCACTGACACACAGAGAGAGGCAGGACCATCAGGTTTATTCATGACAGAGTGCTCATCTATCTGCAGAGACAATCTCTGATTTCTGTCAGTTTGTATTCGGATGGTAACTTCCTGTCCCATAAGGTCTAAATCCTTATTGAACCACAAACCTGAAGACAAAGACATTAACCCTTCAATGTTTCTCAAGGACACTTGAACTTCCTTTAACCCTGGGACTGCCTCCTCAGGGACCTGATGAAGCTAATCATCAAATAATCCTGAGTGAATGTACTGAAAGACTTCTGATTTCCCTGGAATCTGCTAAATAAATCCAAATATTTCTTCAAGCCTTTTAAACATAACTCAAGAAACCTCCTTGAGGACTTCTCAAATGTTCTGCAAGTTGGTAGATCCATTCCTGGTACCATCTTACCAACTAAAGCCCCCAAATTTATTTATTTTAGAACTAATTCAAGGACCCACAACTTTAACTCATAAACATGCTCACAATAAATAACCCTAACCCTAGAGACTTAAAGTTCCTCAAGATCCTCAGATCTTCTTTCAAAGACCTTTAGATTCCTTCAACAACTCCAAATTCCTCAAGTCTCACTCACTTCCTGCGTTTCTGTTTCTTGCAGTTATTTAACATCAAAGGAACAAAATTATCTACTTTAATTTCTCTTAAGTTTTCATTGGATGACACCATTGTCCTCCCCCAGCTTACATGATTGGACAGCAGAGAGGAAGAGAGAGTGAGCGTAGCGGCAGCGGGAGGCAGGCCCTGAGCGGACCCTCAGAGAGAGAGAGCGAGTGCTGGGAGGTAAGTGACGATGGCGACTCCTCCTGGAAGGGAGGGTCACTGAAAAAAAGAAAAACACCACAAAGAAGAAACTAAGCAAAACATCAGAGAAGTTCAACCTAAAATGAAGAAAATTTTCAGTGACGCTAACCCTTATGTTTTTCATCTCCAGGACCCTGATGTTTACTTTGTGACTCTCTTCACAGATTCATTCTCAAAACTGTCCAGGAAGTCCAAGACAGTTTGAGCTCATCAGAATAATAGAGAACACTTTTAGACACTAACCAAGTAATTTTCTTTGCTCTTTTTTTTTTGGATGCAAGTGAAATGCATGATGTCCCACTGCATATTGCTGAGGTCATGTGCTCATCATGCACCATTATGCAATGGAGTTTGTAGGTAATTGAAAAAACTACAGGTACCTTCTGCTTCCTGGCCTGGTGGAGGTGGAGGGGGTGGGGCAGGGAGTTCAGAGCCGTCATTGGGCAATGGAGGAAAATTGTTATCATCGGAGGGAGGAGGGGGAGGCGAGGGAGGGGGGAAGCAGTTCTCCTCCACCACTGAGGAGACAGAGCAGAAGCAATGTCACTGTGATGTCAATCACTGTTACCAGTGAGACAATTCCATTAAGTTATGATTTAACTAATCTGGGTTTAATTAATTCAAATTGATCAAATTCTGTTTTTCAGAATTTCAGACTGATGATGAATAAAAACATCGAAATGTAATAAAGTTTATTCCAGATTTAATTCATCTGGACTAACATAAACCTGGTTTAATAATGTAAGCCAGGTTTAACTGATCATGATTTAAAATCTTTTCATCAGTTACTGAGAAAAAGTAACTGAAAAGTAACTGAAAAAGAAAAACTAACCTGTCTCAAGGCTGATGGGCGGGGCTGCTGGTGGAGCATTATAATTGGTTAGAGACTCTGATAATGGAGGCAGCGGTGGAGGAGGGGGCAGCGGTGCCACATCCCCTGGAGGAGGTGGAGGGGGAGGGACTGATATGTTTGTGACTTTATTTTCCTCAGCCAATAATTCATTTGTTGGGGGAGGAGGAGGAGGAGGAGGAGGCGGGGCGTCATCCAGGAGTGTGGTGATGATGTCACACTCAGGTGGTGCCTGCCAAGTGGAGGGGATGGTAGGAACAGCTACAGGTTTCCCAAAGCTGGAGCTAAGAGACATCAGAGAGAGAACAAGGACAGAAGTAAGGGATCAATATGATCAATATTGATACTGATCAACGCAGTATTGATCAGGAAAATCGTCACGAGACAGTCAAACATTTGATTCTCCTGTTAAATTGCTGGTTTCTAGCTAGCTACTGACTTTGATTCAGTAGCTACACAGACAGAATCCCAATCCTGATCCGAACCTGAACCTAACCCCAATGCTTATCCTCCTCTACTGAACCACTTCCTAAAACAGATAGTAAATCCATCATGTGTTTGGTCACTTACTCACTGACAGGGGGCGCCACTGGGCACTGCACTGGCTCTGGAGGTTTGTTGGACCTAAAGCGCGGGAATGCACACATGCACACACGCACGCACGCACGCACACACGCACGCACACACGCACACACGCATGCAGTGGGGAAGTGCAGTCAGACTTCCCTTTGGTGTCCAATGTGAAAGAAGCAGCTCATTAACAGACACAATAGATTCAGACTGAACCTGGTGGAGGCTCCATGTTTACGGATCGTTCCTGTTCTGTCCGACTGTTTCCCAGAGACCTGGAGGGGGGGGTGTGGGGGGCGGAGGGGTGAGGGTGGCAGAGTGAGTATCAATGGAGTCTCTCAGGACTCAGCAGCTCTAATTAGTCTCTTTACACAGTTTCCCACGCTCAACAAAGACCTTGTGTGAGTGTGTGTGTGTTAAAAGTGTTTAAAGCCCACAAAGATTTTTCCTGATTTCTGTGATGAATGATTTGAATGTGTGTCTGCTCTGAACAGCTAAATACAACAGAATGTCCTGGAAATAATAAAGACCAACTAACACTCACACACTCATATGAGCAGAAAAATAAAGTGGAAGAGGCTACATGTGCCAACTACTGAATCATGGGAAATATTTAAGGTGCAGTTCAGAGACAGGCACGCAGTCTGCTGCAGGAGTAAAAATGAGTCAAAATTATTCTGATGGCTGCAAAAAACAGCAGCTGTGTCTCACTTGAACCTGACAGAATCTCAATGTTCAAATTCCGTTCATTTTCAATGGGACAATGATTCAGTGTAGATATGAAGAGACAGTAAAGTCTGAATGAGGAAGTCACTGCAGTGTCACTTCTGCCTCTGTGGTTCAATGCAGCCGCCACACTTCCTGTTAGCATCACCTCCAAACACAGACACAGAAAAACTTCTCTTCTGTTTCTGACTTCTGCTCAGCTGCAGCACTGACACAATCGTTCAATAGTTCAATCCCAAATTCTAACATGACTACTCTCAAAATGTGTAAGAGAGAGAGATACCTTCATGCCATGGCCCACACCGTCTAGCTGCTGGTAGTTGATGGGTCGGCGAGTGTAAGGTGGGTGGGGCTGCGTACCTGCAGCAGGTTGAGAAGGCGGGAGGATCTTATGGCTCCGGGGGACTCGTCTCACTGCGGTGAAAGCACCGATCTCCCTACGACAAACTTTCTCTTTATGCATCTCCACCGTCTGAGGAAGAGTAGAATGAGGAAGGTTCACAAAGGAGCTGTGCGTCCTTATTGGACATTCAAAGGAAACATAGCGATTGTTAGCAAAAGGTTGTTCAGCTCAGGAGCTTCAATGGAATGAATTAATGAATGTGTAAACAGTTTGACAGCAGTGGTCACAGTAATCTCGTCAATGACAGACAGAAAACAGGCTCCATTCATTCAGTCAGATCACAACTCTCTGATGGAGGCCATTATAACACACTCACACACATACAAAGTAAAGAATGGAATCATTTAAATATTGATCTCATTCTGTGTCCTCAGCGGGGGGCTCACCTGACCAATGAGGTTTATCGAAGACTCCATGTGACGAAGCTGATTGGTCTGGGCATCAAACAAACTCAGCACACTATTGGCCAGCGTGCTGATCTGGTAGGCAATGCTGGCCAGTGATTGGGTGGTGAAGTTCTTAGTTTCCTCCAACGCCTTGATGCTGTCGTCACCTGACTGACGCATGATGAGTTAGCCTAGCTTAGCACAAACAGAGAAGCAGCAGCATCAGCACTCACCTGAAGGTAGTTGTTGTGACAATAATCTGCAACCTTCAGCAGGTTATCGTAGTTTTCCAGCAGAGATTTCCGGGCACTCGGAGCTTCTTCCAGAATCTTCATCACTTCCTGGTTAAAGTTCTGATCCTTCATGGTCAAAGTCTAAAGATCTAAAGAGAAAAAGCTGCGCTTTTTACATTTCATTCATGGAATGACTCAAACCATCACACCATCTGTGGAGCCTTCAATAAAGGGATGGAAACAGCAGCTTCAAATATTATTCCTGTAAATTATTCAGGCATCCGGAAAACGCATGGAAACGTGACGTCACAGTGACGCAACCTCGCAGCACATCTGAAGGTCCTGAGCCCTGTCATGAGTCATTCTGACTGGCTGAAGGTCTGAACCCCGAACAGACCCGGTTCAGGGGTGATCCGGGTTTTAAACCGGGTTAGTTCTATTCACTAAATACTGGTTCGATCTCCTGTACGAGGCGCTTTAATGAACTCACCTGGAGTGGTAGCAGAAGAACCTGGTGGAGAACTGGTGGTCCTCCTCCCTCCTTCAGTCTGTCTGTTGGAGCTGCGGGTTTGATTCTGCTCACTAACTTCAACCTGCAGACAAAGATCCTCTCTGCTCGGACAGATGACTCACTCCGACCGGAAACCTGGAAACTCTCAGCTGGAGCAATTTCAAACACAACGACGGCCCACTGAGTGTTTACAGTAATCCTGGACACTTCTCCTGGAATGTCTTGACGGATCAACGATGCTGCCAAAATTCTCCAAGGAATATGTATTTATTTATTTACTTACATACATGCACATTTTGCACTGTACAGTTATCCATATGCACACTGTATATTTTTGTGTATATAGTGTATATAGTATTCTTTCTTCTTCTTTTTTATCATTATTCTGTCTGTACAGAACTGTGGGGAAACAAGTAAATTTCCCCAAGTGGGATCAATAAAGTCTCATCTTATCTTAAAAAATACCCTGGCACTCAAAAAGACACCAACACAAAACATCAAAATATCCCAAAACCTATTTTAAGGACACCTGTGCTTACAAGGTCCTTGGACCATTTAAATCCAGTTAAAACTCTTTCTAAGATGCATAAACCATCTGAGGGAATCAAATCCTGGAAACTGGAAGGAACTTAAGAGTCATTTTACTCCTGAAACCTTTGAGGCTGCTGGGTGACATTGAAATGCCTGAAAGGTTCAGCGAGTCTGTTAATCTGGACACACCCTGAGCAGCAGTGGGAAATTTGTGGTCTCTATAATTCAGCTCAGAGTGGAACCTCTTTCCTTTGTACTCCTCTCTGTGTGTGAACCTGCTCAGCAGAAACCACTTCCCGTTTCACATCAGTGGAAATAACAGTCAGCTAGATTCTGAAAAGTGTTTGAAACAAACTAAATAACAGACTGGAGGAAATCTCAGTTCTATAGTACGGACTTTTTGTGTGAACGTTGTGCGTTGAATTTATTGGATCATCCTCCCACAGTCACGTTAAATTCAACAGCAAACGAATCTGCCTGTTGTCAAGTCGATTTTTATTTTAACTTGAAACATCTGCTATATTTCCAATTTCTGAGTCTGGACAGGATTTAGTCTTCAGCTCCCCCTGCTGCTCAGACTGAGTCAGTGCGACATCCGTAGGCTCATGGAGATTCTGGAAACCTCCAGAAAGAAAGACAAGAAAACTCCTGGAACAGTTTTTATACTCTGGAAATGACGTGGGCTTAGATACGTTTTAATGAAAAATGACAAAATCAAAGTTTTAGTATATATATACACATAGTTTATTGTTTCGAGTGTTCTTTGTTGCTATGGTGATTCGACATCACTTGTTGCTCAAGACGACAGGGTTCCACGGCTGTTTCCGTTGAGCTCCGTCTTTATCGTTCTTCTCCAGAGGCTTGAGGTGACAGGACACAACCAGGTCCCTGAAAGAGCAAAAACACATGTGAAATAAATCCTGGACACATTTCCAGGATCCTGGAGTCCTGGACACCACGATTGTTTTTAAACATCCAAGAACTCCTGGAACTCGGACTTGAGGACGTCATCAGAATATCCTGGAAGCAGGAGCGAACACCTGGAATGTCCTGGAGATGCAGTCACCTGAACTCCCTGTAGGAGGCCACTCTCTGGCTGACAGCCCTCAACTTCGCCTCGTTTTGTCGCTGGTATCTCCGCTCAGACTCCACCGCCATCTGCAGTTCTCGCTCCAATGCTGGGAAGTCGATGACATCACGCCCTGTTGTTGCCATTGTCTGATGACATCACAGACGTAAACAGATACAGCTGCTTAGACCGGCTACTTCCTGTTAGCTCCGGCTTACTTTAACTCTCAGGTTAATATCCATGAAATGACGAGATGCTTCATATTAGCTCTGGGCTAAAGTTAGTTCAGCCGTCAGGTAAAGGTGAGTTTCGTCTCACCTGGTCTCGTGTTTACTCCTCGTGCTCTCGTTTTCTGTGTTAGGTCTCTGACGGTCAGAAACAACACACTGTCTCCATGACGACAGGCGCCAAGACTGCGCCTGCGCAGTGTGAACCTAGTCTGACGGTCCGGCCGTGGACCGGACAGAACCTCACAGCGGTTCAGGTTACAGAAAAATCCTGGTCTGGATGTGGATCCGGACTCTCCTCCTGACTGTGGTGCTGTGACCTGAGATGGGAACAACGGGCACTGGTCACTCTGTTGGGGACAGCTGTCTGATCAAGAGACAGTCAGAGTTATTGAAACTGGTTGTAAAAGCTTCAAATCATTATTAAGGTGACAGGAGCAGCTGACAGGAGCCATGTAAGTGTTTTGATAAACTTTAGTTTGTATCATACAAGAAACATTTTCCTACAGATCTGCTTTATTTGAATTAAAAGTCATTAAAATACCCTCTTATGTACAGTTGAATCTGTTAATATTCCAAACTTTGTTCTGTCTGTAATACATGGAAGCTCAATACTATAAAACATGGAGCTTTGTTCAGATGACCATCCTTAGATGTCAACATGACAGCTGTACAAACGTTCCTTAAATTTTACCCCAAAAAGAAACACTTGTCCTTTTCACTAAAACCTTGTAGGTGCGTTTGCACCAACTGGCGGAAAATACTCTGACACCCCTGAACTTTCTAAAGGGGACCTGATGAGAGATATCCAGTTTGCAGCAGCTAATACGGTCCAAGCGTTTGAACCAGATCAATAAGTCTGAAGTCAGTTTGAGTCCTCAGCCTGAAAACGAGCAGCTGTTTACTGACCAAGACAAGTTATCATTCATCATTCATCTGATCAGACTGTTCAACACCCACTGAACCCAACAACAAAACCAGAAAGTACCAGATGGACCACCTAGGGTTGCCGACCATCCCTTGAAAAATTGAATCATCCCGTATTTAGAAACAAAAATACATGTCCCATATTGAGCTTAAAAGGGTTGCGCTTTGTTCCATATGTCCATGAGGATCAAAAATAGTGTGTAAAATATGCCTTCACCCCTCCCCAGCCAAGAGGGGTGAAGGCAACCAGGTTGGCCAACCCTGCCAAATAGGTGTCCCTTATTTATCTTTCAGGGAGTTGGCAACCCCTAACCACAGCTAGTTGGGTAGCATGCTAACTTCAGTGGAAATGACTGAAGTAGAAGCAAAACGGTGGTTGTTTTCACCCCTGGAGACAGACGTTGTCTGATAAAATGATTAAGTTTGATGCTGAACACAAACTTTCTTCTAGACTGATGAGTAAACAGCTGTTAATGCTAACGATAGCTATGAGCAAAATAGTTCTGATAGGAGTAATGAAGTGGAAGGGCAGGTGGCTCCTTGTGGCTCATTGTGGCTGTCATTATGATGAGAGGTAAAATATCATTAACATGAAAGTAATTTTGAATGTAAATCTGAAAATGTTGAGCAGCAAGACTTTTGACAACCATAGGCCACAAATCAAGACAGTAAAAACAAAAGGTGTCTGGTCCTGGAGTCAATGGATGGTTAACCCACGGTATCAGACCTGTCCTTGGTGTGAAGGTGTGTTACTCATGTTGTGAGTTATGTTGAATAAGCTCTTCAGAGACGTTTGGGTTCCAGTGTTTTATAAACCAGTCCAGGTTCTGTTTGGGTTTTCAAGGCTACCATGTAGTGAGCAGTTTCCAACTCCAAAGCTCTGTTATCTTGGCTATGAGGATGGGGTTATATGGGACTATTTGGAAGAGATTTGGCATCTCTTGGTGCTCCAGGACCTCCCAGGGGTTTCCGCATGCTTCCAAGAAGTTCCAGGGTTTTCAAAGGTTCTGGTGGAGCATTAGAAAGTTACTCTTAACTCTGGGAGAAAATGGTCTGGAACTGGTTGAGCATTAGTTCCACTATCTGGCTCTGGAAAACCATATGGATCGTCATGTTGGCTGACTCAGTCTGGGGGCGGAGCAACGTGGGCCCAAACACGATGGCGATGCTCTGAACTGACATCCTGTTAGAGTCCTTGTGCTCGATCACCCTGGAGAAAGAGAGGAAGAGGGTGTGTCCTGACATTTTTTCATCATCATCACAAGGTCAACCTCACAAAGACCAAAGAGTTGACCTGGACACAAAGGACTAGAATGATGGTGTCAGAGCAGAACTGTCCCCAGAACCCTGGTTCAGATCAACAGGTCTGTGTTGTTGAGGTGATACTCTGACTTCTTCTCGGCCCTGATTAATAAGTGCAATAAAACTAGTTCTGGGTGCAGGACCTGGACCAGATTGTACAGTCTGTTTTTGAATTTACCTGAGCAGGTGTTTAAACAGGAGCTCCATTGTGTCGTGGTTTGGCAGGGGCAGAGTTCGAACCAGGTCTTTCATGTAGGAGACTCTTAGGCTGTAGTCCGGGACTTCTGCATAGAAACAATAGAGTTGAGTAATTTTAAAAACAAGAAAACACAGAGTCCATCAAACTGGACTGAATCTGGTTCTATTCCTCAAAAAGTTTTGTACATTCTGATCTAAATCTAATCAGCATCAGGTCATAATGTCTATTGTATCTTTTAATTTCTTTTTAACCGTCTCCAGTCCACAGGAAGAGTCTCCTCCTCCATCAGCTGCTCTGTTTCCTCCTTAAACAGAATCAGCTGATCGGTCCAATCTGAAACTGACTTCAGTGGTAAACTGATCAGATCTGGATCAGTCTGACTCTCTTGACTTCTGTATGTTTATCATCCATTCTCATTCTCCAGCTCCAACATTCAGAGTGTTTTTAGTTAGTTCTTGTTTTCTGATTTTAGAGAACAGAGTCTAAACTAATCAGACAGAATCAGATGAGTCTGGAGATGAGGACATTGGACATAAAAAAAAAAAAAGAATGTTTCTCTGAGAGGATCGATCAGTTTGTCCAATTGGTCTTTGAGTGATTTTAGACTGTTCTTCCTCTGAATAGATTAACACAATATATAAAAAACAAGCTTGTTCTACAAACTTTAGGTTGTGTGTAGTATACGTGTCTTTGTGCACTAACGGATAGCAGCGATGAATTTCTCAAAGCAGCTGAAGGGAAATAGCGGTTCAGGAAGTTCACGCAGGAAAAGCTTCAGGGCTCCGGTGATGACGTGGATCTCCTCCCACTGTCCGTCCTCCAGGTCCAACTGCTCCTCTGCACAGATTCAATAATGAACCCAAATCCAGCAGGACATCATCTGCATGTCATGACATTTTAGGTTCATGCTTCATTTTGAGCTCATTCTTGAATCATTGTCCAAGATGTTGAACTAGAAAGTTTGAACGAATTACAAAAAAAAAAAAGATCCCGAACATGAAATGAGCTTCAGTTTAGCTCAGGTTCAGCTGATTAGATGTAAGAGTAACAGCTAACACCTGAACCTGGACTGGACTTTGGATGAGGACCAGGACTTGGACCTGGACCTGCTGGGTTGTTACCATGATCAGCTTTGTGTCGCAGCCTCTGGATCACAGCCAGGTTCCCGCTCACTCTGTAGATCCCATCAATGTCCAGACCTGGTTCATATGGATCCAGATCAAGAAACATCATCAGCTATTTGTTTGTTTGGGTTTGTGTGCCTCTGTGTGTATCTCTGTGTGTGTACCTCTCCTCTCCACTGCTCTGATACATTTCTCCACAAACTTGGGGATGGTTGTGTTTTCGCGGTGACACAGTGTGTCCAGGTGACAGCCAAAGACATTGTCTAGGCAACAGAGAAACCAGCCTCAGTTTGATTCTGTTGTTTCCAACAGTTTCCTGGTTGTGATGTCATCAGTGACATGTCACAGGGGCTTTGATCAGGCCCTCTGTGTTACCTCTGATGTATCCCTTCTCTTTAACACTCTGCAGTGTCGGCCTGCGCTGCAGGAAACGTCTCAGTTTGGTCCGAACTCGTCTCTGCTCTGACTCGGCCCCTGACGAGCTCCTGGTTGCTGAAATGGAAGAAGAAGAAGGTGTGAGGTTACAGGGCCACAGAAAGTCAGAGTCCTTTTGACCTACCATATTTTTCGCATTATAAGGCACACCTATGTATGAATTCTTGTGCTTACTGACCTCGAACCAATTTTATGTGGTACACTGCGCTGAAAAATCTGTCAAAATTGTTTAGTCCGACTTTGGTAAGCCATAAAGCCGCGCCGCTTGACAGATTGTTAGAGCATTCCCAGCTGACACAGGAACATTGTGTTAATGTTGGTCCTTGGTTGGATATGGGTTGCAACGTCATACAACGTTAGATCACTAATTATGTACTGCTGGCAAGCAACCAACATCATCCAACATTTAGTCAGTGTTACCTCACTATAATTAGACATCAAGTCAACGTTAGGTTTTTAACCTAAACCCAATTTTCAAATCCATATTATAATCCAATTATAATCAAATGTTAGGATACAACGTTGTCCCAATGTCACACTAACTTCAGGTGTTTGCTATCACTGGCAACGATAAACCAATCAGAGAACAGTACACAGTACGCTTACCTCCGCCACATTTTGTAATACCGGTACGAACTGTGCTTCGCTTTATACATTTTATCATGCACCTTCTGTATGGATATAGATCCGTTCATTGATATTGCACCTTATAATGATTATGCAAAATGATTTGATTTGCAAAATATGGTATTTTCATTTCAGATGTTTCTGCTGTCTATGAAAAGGGTCAGGTCAGGTCAGGTCAGATCCAAATTCATAGGCCTTTATTGTGAAGTTTTTAGCTCTTCATGTGAATTATTTGTGTCTCAGTGATGATTTTATCAACCACTACAAATCTGACTATTTGTTTCCCTCACAGACAGGAAGTCTGTGTCACTCCAGGTCCAGGCCCAGGTCTCTTCAGTTGTTAATGCTTTAACTACCAATGATTGGTTGATGATCATGATTGATCAGCAGCATTTCCCTGTGACCTCAGCAGCTCAGACCATGTGACTTGGTCCAAAGAGGTGTGAAGACTTACATGTCCTCTTCCTGTCTTTGTCCTCTTTGTCTGAAGACACCTCATCATCGTCCTCTGACAGATGATCCTGATCCTGAAAGACATGCACAGATAGGGTGTTTTCGTGTGTCTTTGTGTGTTTCTCTGTATGTGTGTGTGTGTGTGCCTCACCAGTTGTCTGATAGTGTCCTGTATCACTTTGAGCCAGTCACTGATGATGCTCTCTGTGTCGTACTGCATCAGGTACTCACAGCCCTGACGAGTCTTCAGCTATGTGGACAACACACATATACACAGAATGATGCTGCCACATGACATCACTACACAATATCCCTGTTTCAGCACAGTGCTAACAGCAGTAACCATGGAAACAATGAGGTGACAAGCAAGAGGTGGTGGGAACAGTGTGTGTCTGTTACCAGAATGGTGCTTATAGAACATAATGTTACCATGGTAACAGGTCCGTACCTCGAGAACGTGCTTCTTGGAGGACTTGTCTTTGGAGGCCCAGCCCACTGAGGACCCTCTCAGGTCCACCGTGTACTCTGGAACAATCTGTGACGCTTTAATCTGAAAAACAGGAAGTCATCATCGTCCTCCTGGATCAGTGTCACTTATGACGTCACAGCGACAACAGGCGCATTGACATGATGTCTGAGTGGTTAGACTGTACAAGTTGTGTTTGGGTGGCTTTGTGTAGTTCCTGGTTGTGTGTTGTTGGTAAGGGTTAAATGTCATTGGACCAACAGCAGCTGGTTCTTACAGTGTTCCCAGATGGAGCAGATTTTGGGTCTTTGTGGAAGGTGAGGATCCCCCCGTGGAGGACGGTCCAGGACTGACACCAGTTCTTCCTGTCCATGACGACACACACAGTTAACACACATCAGACCAAATTTGGTGGAGTCACAGAAGATGTTTCTCACCTGATCTTCTTCCCGTTATCAGCAACTTTGGTTTTATTGATGATTCCAGCTTTCTCCAGCAGGTGGCACTGTGGACATAGACAGCTCTGAGTAACTGTGTGTGTGTGTGTGTGTGTGTGTGTCTGTGTACATTTGACCCATGGATCTACTACCTATAATTGTCATCATGGATCTTTGGGAAACTGTGCCCTCAAATCCCCCAAATCCCCAGAAGGTTTGTGAACTTGAAGGATCTAAAGAAGCTTCTCTCATGTGTCCTGATAGGGCTATGAGGTCCAGTTTTTTTTTTTTTTTTTTTTTTTGTCAGAGTACCAACAGAGGGGCGGTTTTGTCCTTGTCATTGGAGCCACATGAGGACATTTGAGATCTGTCATCACCCCCCAATGTGTGTCCCTTCAGAAAACCCCATCAGCTTTCAGATCTGAAACAAAATGTTAGTTTGATTCTTCATCAGTGAGGACGAAAGTTAGTAGAGTCAGGTTTCCATATCAACCACAGCAGGTGTTACACTATGACCATGGAAACCTGCATTCCACACAGATAAGCCAACAAACACGAGCAACTTCCGCTGCTAGTCAATGCCCAAGACCTACATGGAGCTGGTGGGAGTCTGTGCTCCGATTGGACAGATTCCTCTTCAGTATGAGCCTATCAGAGAACTTGATGAGGGAGAACAGGATGATATAAGGCATTAATGAATGAACAAATTGACGTAGCAGTGGATCTGAATCCAGCAGTGAAACAGGTGTGTGGCTGAGGTGGGACAGGTGTGGGACAAATGTGGGACAGGTGTGGTGCTGAGGTGGGACAGATGTGGGACAGGTGTGGGGCTGAGGTGGGACAAATGTGGGGCTGATATGGGACAGGTGTGGGACAGATGGGGGACAGGTGTGGAGCTGATGTGGGACAGGTGTGGGGCTGAGGTGGGACAGATGTGGGACAGATGTGGGACAGGTGTGGGACTGAGGTGGGACAGATGTGGGGCTGATATGGGACAGGTGTGGGACAGATGGGGGACAGGTGTGGAGCTGAGGTGGGACAGATGTGGGACAGATGTGGGACAGGTGTGGGGCTGAGGTGGGACAAATGTGGGGCTGATATGGGACAGGTGTGGGACAGATGGGGGACAGGTGTAGGGGACTGATGGGTCTACCTGTGGACTGTCGGGGGACTGTCTTCTGTTGGACGATTCAGAGACAATTCTCCTGTGACCAGGACTAACTGTCTGAAACACAGAGGAGAACCCAAAATCAAGTCATGAAGATGTTTCCTCTTTTCATTAAAAAGTTCTGAGTTTGACTAACTTCTCCCTCCAGACTGTTTCTCCAGCTCGGGCCCTGCTGAGTCCCGCTCTCTTCACAAACTCCGTTTCCCATCATTTTCTGGGGCGAATGCGGAGACTACAAGAGGAAATGATTCATGGATTCATGACAGACACACGGTCAGATGGACAGGCTCACAAACAGATGTGTTGGGCAATCAGTTACCTCCTGGAGCTTCGGGTCCAACTGAGCTCTGGGAATCAAACCCATGGGCTGCTGAGGATTCTGGGAAAACAAGGACAGACATAGTTAGACTCTGAAAGTCTAATGAACAATGACGTGAATGTGTTCAGTACCATGAAGACGGTGTCTCTCTCTGCAGGGTAGTCTTCCTCTGGCAGGGGGGGCTGCAACACACAACAAAATCCACCATTTTAACATGGTGCTTAGTCACATGACCTTCTCTGACGACTAACAGCTCACACTGTATTCATCTGCCTCACAATCGTACCGGGCTGCCACCGCCACCACTGCTGCCATGTTTTCTGCTGGCTGTGGATGCTGAAGGGGAGGAGGGCACCTCGGGGGCAGTCCAGGCCGTTGCTTGTGTCCTTGGGTTGTAGTAATAAAATCTGCCTGAGACTTCATCCACCAGCTGCTCCCACCCATTGGAGTCCTGGGGGGGTAATTCATCGTTATTTGAAATGAATGATTATCCCAGCAGTTCTGCCCATTCACTCAGAAACATACAGGACTGATCCAGAGAGTCTGATTGGCTGTGACATCACCCACCAGAGCTAATAGGAGCGTCCGATGTGAAGACGCGACTCTAGACGTCACTATCAAAGATGGAGGATGAGATTGGAGAGCTAAACACACAGAAGGAGTCAGAGAGTCGGACTGATCCAGATCAGTCTATTTCTGAAATCCTAACAGCCCCAAGACCAGCTGATGAAGGAGGAAACACTTTCTGTGTGTTTATGGGCTCAGATCTTCTCTGGTCCACTAACTCTCCTCTTCAATTGAAGTAAAATTTTCCGTTTGGTGTCAGACAGTCAGTTCAATATGAAATCAGCTTCTCTGTAAATTCAACACAGTGTCTCCTCATGTAGGTCCAACAGTTAGCTAACTGTTAGCTAACAGCTGCTCTCCCTCATTACTCTGAGACTTTGGTTCCCTGTTGGTTTTGGGACATCTGGTGTCCCAGAGGCTCAGCTGTGGGTGTGAGGACATTTGGACTTTATTTCATGTGAAGCATCATGTGACTGTGATGTCCCTGAGCTCTGAACCCTTTAACACGTACCTGAGAGGAAGCAGGGGAGAGAAGGGGTGAGGGGGGGGTTTGCTGTCCCCCTTTCCTCCCTTTGGGCGGGGTGCTGAGTCCAGGGGGGGGGGCCTGGGGGCTGCGGGGGTCGGCCCAGCTGGTCTGTCCAGTAACAGGGTGGTAATAAAACACCTTCCCACTGTCCTGGTCAGTGTGAACCTGCACAGACAGACGGAGCGTTCAGATGCTTCACATTTATCAGGTCCAGACTCAGCCTCGCACTCATTTATGTCAGAAAAACCAGAATCAAGAACATTTTCCCTCCCACCAACATTATTAAGTCTGAAATGTCTCTGAAAAGCCAACGACAGTCAGCTGTTCATCCGATCTTTACTCAACAAACTGATCAGATTCCAGCTAATTAAACTTTAATGATACAGGGGAGTCAAACTAAATTCTCCACATCCAGGATCAGCTGAAACAGGAGCAGAGGTCAGAGGTCACCCTACCTGCCACTCGTCCAGCGGACTGAGGGGGGAGGCGGGGCTTATCATGCTGGAGGACGAGACTGAAGACAAAGGAGTGAGGCCTGCAGATGATGGAGCAGAGTCAAGAGGAGGAAGAGGGGCTGTTTTCTTCAGAGAGGAGACGTTAGCGTAAATGGGCGAATTAGGGCTGAGTGGGGATTGGGCCTACAGAGAGAGAGAGAGAGATGTGATGTCAATAATCAGAAGATGTTCTGTGCTGTGATTTGATCAGTGAGTTTTGTTAAAAAAAAATTTCAGTTCAGTTTTTTTCTCTTTTCTCTGAATCTCCTAATGATCTTAGTCGGGGTGGAGTGGGCTGCCATCCGTCAGGAAGTGCTCCACCTATGTTTTATAAACACACACACACTAAACAACAGTGCTCAACTGGCTGTGACGTCATTAAAACCTGGTTTAGTGAAACAAATCTGTGACATCACAACACCACGGCAAGTTTTTGGATCTTTGTCGCTGAGAACAGATCCCCCCACACACACACACACACAGTTTCCGAGTGTGTGTGGCAGTTATTAACACACTTTACTTACAAATTAAAAGACGACAAGAAAAGTTGAAAAGAAAGATGTGTGAATATGTTACCTTGCAATGAAACTCACCTGATCCTGATCCTGACAGCCATAGTCACCGTGACACTGACAGACCTGGTTCAGGATCAGGTGTCTCTTTAAATGTTTAACTGACAGTTAGTCAGAGGTCAGAGGTTAAACTCCACCTTAATGCATCACTTCACATTAACCTGCAGGTCTCCAGTCAGCTGAGACAGGTACAAACCAGGATCTGGTCTAACCCTGATAACAGAGGCATGAGGAGCTTCAGCAATCAAAAGTTTGTTCAGACTTACCCAGATTGCTTCAGTGTTTTCAGTCTTTCCAGAATCTAACTCAGCTAACAAGTCTTTGTCTCTGTCTTCTCGACTGGAACTGGAAGTTGTTGTCAGACTACAGCTCAGTTCTACAGCCCCGCCCACATGAAAATTGGCCCAGCCCATCTGCACCGTTCAGACATGGAGAGTATCTGATGATAAAAACCTTTTTCCTAACCCGGGACCTTTGCAAGGACCCTTTTATATACCTGCCTCTCCCCAAAGAGGTTTACATTTGTGTGGATAAGAAAACACTTCAAGGAAAATATTTATGGACTAGAACTTCCTCATTGGGTCCTAAAGCCTCTCCTGAATTTCAAGAAGCTTCCTCAAGAAATTTTATGACATTTTGTCCTGGAACATTTTCAACGACTTACAAACTCAACACACACACACAGACAGACTGTCAGATATCATCAGGTCCTTAGGGAGCTGCTGGTTGTTCAGGAAACATTCTACAAACTGCTCATAAACACTGAAACAATCCGAAATACTTTCTCAACAAAATGTTTAACTTTAAGGCAGTGTTCAACCGGAGTTTAATTGTGACCATATATGTGTGTGTTAGATAAATCCTGTTGTTACATCAGCTGATCAAAGTTTATTTATATAATATTATGTGGCCAGCGGGTGGAGGGATACAACCACAGACATAACCTGCTCCGGGGGCCCCTGACGGCCCCTGAAGACAGCTCATTAAGGTAAAGTCAGAATCTGTTCCTGGTCATGTGACTCATTGTTGTTGTTCAGTCTCTGAAGCTAAACAAACATAAACCAAAAGCTTTTTACAGTTTACACACAGAAGTGATACATGAGACTGTCAGAAACCAGTCAGACCTGTCTCACACAGACACACAAGTGTCAGGTTACTGTGTTTCCTGTCTCTTCCTGCAAGCGTCGCTGCAACATCAACCACTCGCTGCTTCCTGTTTGATCCTGAACACATCCTGCTGACATCAGGACCCCCCCCCCCAGCTCTGAGACGGTTGAACTAGATTACAACATTCACAATAAATAAATAAGTTAAATAACAGATGAACAACAGATGAGTAAAATGATTTAAGTGTTACGGCCCCATGTGTTCCTTTCAGCTGCACACAGGCGCTCCTGGGGATCATGGAGATCCACCTGGGGGGCAGGAAGGTCCTAAAAGCTTCAGAAGGGGCAGAAGCTTCAAACACGGGACAACTCGACCTTCAAGTGTTACTCATCTTCTAATTTCATAGTGTTTTCCATGCTTTTGATTTGTTGTCCTGATCATCTATATTTTAATTGAATAATTTATGGACTGTTTCATTTTATAGCCATCTGATTGGTTTATGTCGGGTCATAATAAATAAAATAATGAAAGGAAAATCAATATAACAGCAATAAAATCAAATAACATCAGCCTGAAAATCAAACAAATGAGAGCCAGTTGAACAAGTAAGAGGTCAAATGTCAACGGTTTCAGCTCTCGTGAGAGGAAATAGCTTTTTCTGCTTCATGGCAGGAAACGACAAACTGCAGAGGGCTTTTACTTTTCAAAGCAGTTTGACCCCAGAACATCTTCTCCTCGTCAGAATTGAGGAGCCACCTCTGCTGAGTTTACTGCCACTCAGCCACAGTTAAACTGGACTTCAGACATCAGATCAGGCCTCAGGTGTCTTACCTCTGTGGAGGGCGGTGCAGGAGCAGGTTCAGGTGGTAATCCAGGACTGACTCTTTCCCCAGCTAGAGTCTCCAGGTCCAGGTTCAGGTCCGATATGGACTCGTAAATGTGGTTTGAATTTTCCTCCTTCAATGATTCCTCCATCTCCTCCTTCTCCTCCTCCTCACTCATCTCCTCCTCTTCCAACTCTATTGATGACTCCTGGTCGTCATGACAACCTGTAGACAGTGAGGACATACTGTGGATGTCGTTGTTGGGGGGAACTTCAGGGACCACTGGTGTCTCCACAGGAATGGGGTGGGTCTGGGACCATGATGTAAGGAGGGGATCAGCTGGACTGAAACCGGGAACATGAAGGTTCCCAGAGTCCCTGTGGTCCTCCAGGGGCCCTGGCAGGTGGGCCTGGTTTTTACTGGGGGCACCATTGGCCATGTTTGCATTCCTGCTGGTTGCTGTGGTCCCAGTCTCAGCTGCAGGGTTGACAGGATGCCTTGGAGTTGTCACCATTGGAAGTGACAGATCATGGAAGTCCAGTGGGACACCAAAGGTTGACAAGCGGCTCTCAGTCTTGCGATGCCGTGTGGTGGCATCAGGTCTGAGTCGGATTGTCACCTCATCACCTGGTTTGGTTCTTGTACCGCTAGACTCTTCTAGAGTCTTTGGCACGGGAACGGGCACAGGAACAGGGACTGGCATAGCCACAGGGACCAGCACTGGTTCAGATTCAGGTGGATCAGTGAAATCCAGAGGTGAGGGGAAGTCCGCTGGCAGCTCCTTGACATATTTGGCAGGGATGTAAAAGGGCTTGGAGCTGGAGTCACTCCGGACCTGCCACCAGTGGTCATTGGTCTTAGCCAGCAGGATGTAACGTTCATTGGGTTTGATGGAAACCAGAAACCCATCCCGGCCATGGTACTCGTACTCAAACTCCACCAGGACCAAACCTAGACCTGAAAGACCAGGTTCAGATAAAAGTGTTAATTATGAGAACAAATGCTGACCCTTACTCTGATGGTACGACTGCCTTTGTTATGCTACAGCTAACACTAGCACTTCTACTGTTACTGATGACATCACTGCTACAGCTAAAACTGTTACTACAGTTAATGCATTAGTTATAGCATTTCTGACAGAGCTGAAAGATTGACAATAATTTAGTTTGTAAGAATAACACATGAACTCACCTCTGCCAATAATGGAGGATGTAGTCGCCATGGTGACAGCCCTGGGCTCTTCAGGCCCTGCCCACACACGTATATATACTGGTGACACAGGATGTGAGGGGTCAAAGGTCCCAACTGATCATCAACTCCCTTTAAAGAAGAAAATCCAAATCACATTCAACAAAAAAACTGTGGAATATAGTGTTACCATGGCAGCGAGAAAGCAGAATAATGTCAGATGTAACATAAAATCTGTCACTCCACTTGTCAAGACCAGTGGTAGCTGGTCAGTGGAGGGTGCTAGGGCGCCCCCCCCAATCAAATCAAGAGATGAAAATCAAAAGAAAAAACAAACATGCTGTAAGATGTAAATAATTATTAAAACATGGTGTTATTTCAGTCTGTGGGTGACTGTCAATAGTAATTATATTGTTGTTTAAATATTTATTTGGTTCTAAAATGGTTTATTCACTTCCTGAAGTGAAGGTTGCCAGTAAAACAGAATCCAGTGTAAGCCCTCGAACATTTGATAAGCATGTGACCTGAGGCTCTCTTTTAATTGGTTTGAATTTGATTCTTCATGGAGCGCTGCTGCGTGTGTCCGGTAAACGCCAAAGAAACATCAGCAGCGAATCAGCGATTAGTGTGTGTGGTTTTTTTCTCTCTAACGTGATTTGACAGTTCATTTTCTGGTCTTTTTTAGCTGAGCAGTAAGTGACGGACACAAACAATACGAAGGAAACTAAACTAAATTTACAAAGGCCGTATTGAACCATGTCTTCTGTGTACCGTTACACCCCTATATATGCCAAAGTAAATTGTGCCCCACAAAAATCTTTTAGCACCAGCCCCACCAACTCCCCCTCTATCACTTCAACCTCCTCCATCATTTCCCACCTTATGAGAAACTCATAACTCATGAGACAGAGTACAGGAGTACCAACACACACACACACAGAACAATAGCAGGAGGCCGCTCTCTGGCCTTTTCTGTTTATAAAGGGAAGAGAGTTCTCTTCCTGTCTGCCATAAACCCCGCCCATCTGGCTGTGTAGACCCCACCCATCAGTGACATCACATAATGTGTGTGTGTGCTTCCTGTCTTTGTAGAGGAACAATGGTGTGCCTGCAGTCAACGTGTTCATGGTGGAGTTGAAGAACTCAAGGTCTAAAGTTCTGGTCTGAAAGTCTCATCTTAAGTGTCTGTTGTCTTTAAGTAGGAACATGGACATGGATCTGTAGTCCACCCATACCTGGGTGTCATGGTTGCCATGGTAACAAAGACAGGAACTTTAAGTTCCTGAAGTAAATAAACTTCACTTGATCCCAGTGGAACATTGGCCCTTTAAGAGTTTTGCTCTGACTCACCTGAACAGGTGCTGGAATGTAAACCCCCCCTCACTCTGTTTGTCTCTGTCTCTGAGCCACACCCACACCGCTGGGCAGGTATGTAACACGCACACTCATACACACAAGTAACACATGTCCATCAACCAATCAGGAGAGGTGAAAAACTAAAAGGAACATCTCTAACAAATGTTTCTGCTCCCAGAGACGCTGCATCACATGACGTCATGAATCCATCAGCCAATCAGGATTTGAGTCTGTAGATATGCTCAAATTCAACAGTGTTGTAACAGTATATGCACACACACACACACACAGAAACAACACACTGAGTTGACTGCTCCCACAGGCGACACATTGTGTGTTTCAATATTTACACCACAAATACAGAAATCCGGCTTCCTGATTGGCTGTCAACTGTTACGCATCAAACCGTTAAGGTCAGCTATTTCCACTGCTGAGCAATCTATTGTTACCATAGCAACGGGACTCACAGTTCCCATAGTGGACCTCCAAAACCTCTTCAAAACCTTATGACCTGGCCAGTCTTAGTTTAGGTTTGTTATTTATCAAAATCTTTCTCTTTCTCACCCTGGACAGGTCTGTAGTCCATCACAGAGACAGACAGAGACCAACAACCGATCAATGTAGGTGTGTCTGCCTTTGGACTGTTGGAGGAAACTGACACAGAATCGGGCAGAACACACAAATTCAACACGAATCAAACTCACAACCTTAATTCTATGACCCAGCAGTGCTGACTGCTATACCGCAGAGCTGCCCCTTAACTAAAGCCTAATATTAAAATATAATAGATACTATATAGTATCTATTGTAGTAATAGATACAATAGAACAGAATACTTATTTTCTTCTACTATTTATGGGAACATGCTCTCCCAACTACAATAGGGTGCCACAATAATAATGATGAATAAATTCAACAGTAAATATATCCAGAATGAATCAAACATAAAGATTCACCACTTCGCATGTAGCTGCCATGATGTTTGAGAAACTTACAACTTATTCAGTCACGCAGCAACCTTTTTCATCACACTATGTCTCATTTCTCATTCTCTTTTTTGTAATGACAAATATATCATGTTAAAATCTTCTCGTTTCGTTTCCAGAACATTTTTAAAACTGTATTCAATTTTCAGCATTTATCTTGAAATTTAATACAACACACTGATGAAACACAACATGTACAGTGAAAACCTGCTTCTGAAGCATCTGAAAGATCAAAGATACCTTTATCATTTTCACAAAAAGCGTTCAACAGGCTCATCGTAATCTGGCTATTTCAGGGCAAAGACTCAGTTTATTGTGTGTAAGTAGGACATAGTCCCTGAACTAAACACACCCTGTGACACATTCCAACCACACACATACACGCATACACACACACACACATACACACACTAAGGTAAAGCTCAAAGTTTCACACCATAATTAGTTGTCCCTGTTATGGAGACTTTCAGGTCCCCATAACATAGGTTTTTACAAACACAGTGAAGATTTGCTTTCTTTCGGGTTTTTCAGGTAAATAAGTTTGAAAATTAAACAAGTTCAAACCAGCAAAACAAAACAACAACAAACACACGAGACGGCGAGACTTGGCCCATTTAAGGTGTTTTACCTGCAGTAGAATCTGATCCTGCCATCCTGCTTTTTGTGTTTTTTACTCTGCTCGTCCTGAATGGGCGAGTCCAAATCACAGAAACAGGTTCCTGTCTCTCTCTCTCTGGCTCAACCCCTCCCTGACCTGCTTGTCCCAGCTTGCTCCCCCCATTGAGGACACATCCTGTCTGACAGATGCAACACAGCAGCACCCTCTGCTGGCTCTTTGTTATGCAAGGTGCCTGCTCTATAGATTTAATTGCACTTTTTAAAGCCCTTCAACCCAAACCCAGGTAACCAGGACAGGGACCAGGACTGGAGTTATAGACCAGAGATCAGACTATCTGTCCCACAGCTGAGTTCTTCAGTGTTTGTACAGGCACCTGTCTGTGCTTTAGTCACACACAACAAATCAGTCCGACCTGCTGCGTTCGCTCTCCTGATTGGGTGGATTTGTCTGTCAATCACACACAAACCAGCCCAAACCAGTGTGTAGTTGCTTGTGTGTTGTTTATTGTCACACTGAATAGTTTGTTGCTGTATATCAAAGCTTTGATCACATGTCCACACATGACCTTGAATCTTTAATCTGTGTGTGATCACCTGCTGAGTGTGTGTTTTACAGGAATACAGATCAGACTGTAGATGTGTCTCAGTGTCTCTGATGTCCTGGACCAGCCGGCGGCTCCACTGTCTGTAGTCATAAGTCAGACTGTGTTGAAGTCTATGGGAAAATGTCCCTCCTCCTCCTCAGTAAAACTTTTCCTGATGAGTTTATGGTCTCAGTCTGAAATACAACATGATGTTCATTTTTTATATGATGCTCCATTTAGAGGGAAACAGAGCAAGGGGGGGAGGAGTTAGGGGCGGGACTACTGTGTGACTGACAGACTGGACCACCCAATCAAGATAAATAACAGAGCAGGTCAGGTTCACCTTCTCCTCTCAATACAGATTCTACAGGTTTGCATGTGTTATCACAAAATAAATGCTCATTAAATTTCTCTGAGTTGTTCTTGTTATTATACTCTCAGAATGTTATTTGTTATTCTTCTTTCATTCTATTATATCATTATGTCACATATAGAAGAAATACATTTGACATGATGTCATGTCTCCATTCCTCCCCCTCTCTGCTCTATCCGGTCTGCCAACTCCTCCTCCCCCTCTCAGCTGTCCTTGGTGCTGCCCCCACCCTCCTGAAGGCTGCTCTGTTCTGCTGAGTAGCGGTGACCCAGCATCCCTCCCCCTCCTGCCGACTCATCCTCCTGACGGTGTGGAGATGAGCTGAGACCCGGAGCAGGGACTACAGAGCCCACAATCCTTCTGCCACAGCCCGGACCGCTAAGCCTGAGCCCCGTGGAACTCTGGGAGCAGGATCGGGATCAGGACAGACCTGCCATGACAACCAGAGAGGGAGAGAGAGAAAGGTGAGTTTATCTGCCCCCCCATCTCTGTCATCACTGAGCTCACCCTCATCTTCATTCTCCATCTTCTCCTGTCAAACAACATCCTCCTCCTCCTCCTCTTCCTCCTCTTCATTCTTCTCCTCCTCTTCCTCCTCTCTCAGTCTGACGCTGCATTTTCTTGATGGAGAGCTTGTGTGTGTGTGTGTTTGCATGTCTGTGCCTCGGTGTGTGTTAAGGTTAAACACAAGAAAAAATATGGTATCGCACAAAGACTGGGCAAGTGTAACACACAACACATCATGACTCTAACACTACACAACACTGCATCAAACAACGCTAAAGGGCATTAATTCACAATATAACGTGCATACAACCAAATAACCGTGACACAAAAATGTTTCACAAATCACAGGACATAACATGAAGCTGACACACAACTCGAAAGCATATACAACATAACAAGGTCAGAGATTAGGTATAGGAACACAACCCAACAACACAACATAAGACATGAAACCACACGACGCAGCAACACCCGTAACACAAGGCATCACACATGCAACAAATAGTAGACAATATAAAAACTGTGCTTCTGTTGTGCGTCTGTGGTTGGGCCCACCCCCAGTCCGGAACAGGACATCCACAGGCTCCATCTGTTTCCTGGAGGCGGGGCAGCGCCATCCCCCCCACCCGTTTGTGTATTTGTTCCTTTAGTGTGTGTCAATCTGTTCAATACACATCAGTCTATCACTGTCACACAAAAGAGCCATCACATATAACAAACACAACACAAAAGGAGGAGGAAGAATAGCAGAATTCTGGGAGCAGATCTCACTACATCTCTTGATGGCAGCGCAGGTGGTTTATTTGTTAGTGCACTTCCCGCGTTATCCTGGATTTGACCCCGATCTTTGCTGCAGGTCTCCTGTCATCAGGTGAAAAGCCTCCGCCCCACCTGTCGGGCCCCTAACCCCACTCTAACCCTAACCCCAGTGATGGTCTCATGATATATTTGGTTAAAGCCCACATGTAGGTCTGACTGGTGTGTCCAAACAAAATGGGCCAAATGTCTGTCTTCTTCTGTTGGGACACTTTCTGCTGTCTGGACTCCCTTATTTCTGGGAACCAACACAAATTCTCCGGACTGCCATAATCCTGATGGGGGGGCACTTGGACTCATGCCCTCCCATGTGACAATGGTCAATTCCCTAAATAAAGATCAACAAACAATTTACCGGTGGGGTGTGGGGGCTGGTGATAGTCACAGACTATGAACACACACTGAAACAATTAAACTTTTAGCTGCAAGAAGAAAATGGCATCAATTTCATAAAAAGTTGTGACTCCTTCAGACAAATAAAAGTTTATCTCTGCGTGTTTTTTCCATGGCAAAAGCATCACAGTATCAATGGTTCCTCAGGGTGTTTATGTTTTTGACCCTTCTGTGTCACTATAATCTGACTCATTGAATGTTGTTGTCATTGTGTGTCTTTGTGTATGAACAGCAACTGCTGAGCAATGTCTGCCAACCCGGACGACACGGACAGTGTGTTTGGTAAGTCAACACACAAGCAGACTGACAGGCACACACACACGTTAACACTGTTAAGCCAAATTATGTTCATCATGTTTAAAGGCACTGCTCAGGATTTTGGGCCCCATGAAACGAATCTTTACAATTTATAATTTATATAAATTAAAATTTTATTAGGGGCCTCTCTGGGCCCCTAGAATCCCCCCCACCTTTTTGGTTCCCCAGCTCATGTCAGAGTCAGACAGGAAGTGAACAGTCACTCTGCCACTAATTTTGTTGTCTTAATTGACCAATCATTAAAGTATCATAACAGGTTAAAGTGTGTGTGTGTCTTTGGTCGGCATGTTAAATATTTGATGGGTTTGATGGTGAGAGGAGGAAGAGGAGCTCATTATGTAGCATCAGCAGAAATAAATAGAAGCATCATCACTCCTTCAGTTATTCATCCATTTCTTAATTCATGCTTTCATCTGTTGGTTGGTGGGTTCGTTCACGCAGTCATAGCTGAACACAGGGAAGACAGAATTTTTTATTTCCTGTTTCAGACCTGAACGAGGCGATCCCAGAGACTGAGCTGCTCGACAACAGCATTCAGAAAGGCCGAGCCCAGCTGTCTGTCAAATCCCGGAGGCACCGCCCCTCCAGGTCCCGTTACCGTGACAGTGTGAGCTCGACGGAAGGAGACGACATCCTAGACAGGAAGGTCATTAATGATCACATGATAACGTCTGACATCATATGGCCAGAGGAAATATTAACATGCCAACCTGAAGTTTATGTGTGTATTAATATGTGTGTGTTATCAGGACAGCCCACTGCACTCCGCCCGCTCACCTCTTCACCTGGCCATGCGAGGCTCCTCCCCCTCTCCAGATTCACTGTTGTCGGCTCGAAGCCCTGCCTTCTCCTTTGACACATCGCTGGTGAGACCAATCAGTGGGAAATGAAATGAGAGGACATCATGAAACCACGAGAGAAAAGCAGCCTCACTTTGATTTTCAGGTGCGTCGCTCTCCAGAGGATGGAGGAGCCTCATTGGCTGCTCCCCCAAGGGGGCGGTACCACCAGCTGACCAATGCGACGTCTCAGGAAGCCCTGGTGACGCCCAGCAGCTCGCCATCCAAATCCTGTCCCTCCTCCGATGGTTCACCTGTCTACATGAGGAGGAACAGGAGACCAGACAGTGAAGGTACACACACCTGACTACACAACTGAAGTACACTATTCAACACATTTCTACATCTGGTGTGTGTGTGTGTGTGTGTGCGCGTGCGTGTCATAGTGTTAGTATCTGATACCTGTCAGGACACCAGTCCAGCTGATCCCAGCAGTCCAACAGTCGTCTTTGACAAGAAAACAAAGAGACGCTTCCTGGACCTGGGGTGAGACAGACACACACACATGATGAGTTTGGATTCAAAAAGTCTGGAAAATGTCCCTCCTCCTCCCTGATTTATCAGTTCAGTAAATGCTTAGATACACCGTCTCCCTCGGTCTACTGGTTTAAAAAAGACAGGATGGCCAACAGACAAATTACAAAACAGATGAGTAGACCCTCAGCAGGTGATTGGCTGGGTAATGTCGTAACCACAACAAACTTGGTGGTTTTGCTGATGCCATTGATGATGCGTATGTGCCAGGGTGACTCTGCGGCGTTCCTACATCCGGGTGAGAAAGGAGAAATCCAACAGGCTGTCCGTCGGCAGCAGGTGAGTCTCCACACCTCTTTGGCAAAGTTCCACATTTCAGGTCCCTGTTCTGACTTTGTCCCCCATCATCAGAGAACCATCTGAGAGTCCTTCTCGCTCCTCTGGATCCTTTGTCCCCTTCTCCTGGTTCTCCGAGGGAAGGGGGTCACTGTCATCCTCTGGGACTCCTCCCTGCTCCCCCAAGGCCCCCCCACTGGGCTCCCCAAGACCCCGCAAGTCTCACTCTCAGGTTCAAACTCTTCCCGATCACTGTGCTCCACCCTCAACTGAGAGGGGTGGAGACTTCTCATCTTCTCAACAACCAATCACATGCACACACACAAAAAGATAGTCACATGATCGCACAGGAATGGATGGTGACTTTCCACTTCTATAGCCTGTAATGTGTGTTTACGTTGTTTTTGTTCAGTTCTGATTTTCATCTTTCCTCAAATTTCAAAGACTCAACAGACCAACAGAGAAATGACCACAGAAAGGAAGCAATACAAACAGGAAGTAACAAGCAAAAACAGGAAGTAAGACACTGTTGGTTTGATGAGTCTTGTCAGATGACTCACATCATGTTTGGTTCCTCTGTCCCGCCGTCCTGCAGGAGTCAGTTCTCAGTGAGGAGTTCTCTCCTCCTCACACTTCCTCCTCCTCCTCTCCTCCTGTGGACTCCTCCAGATCTTCACATCCATACCACACCTTGTCCCAGTCCTCTGATGAGGTAACACACACTCACACACAGCTGAAAGGAGGATGAAGAGCTTCATCATCAGTAACTGCTGGAATATGTGAAGATGAAGATGATTGTGTATTGTACTCCCCCCCCAGCCCAATGACGAGCCATCCTGTGTGGTGTCCTCCTGGACAACTCAGCAGGTCTGTCAGTGGCTCCGAGGACTCAACATGGAGCAATACGTCCCAGAATTCAGAGCGAGAGATGTGGATGGGCAGCAGCTGCTGCAGATGGATGGCAGCAGGATGAAGGTGAGGATGAGGAAGACTCTGCTCGGACCAGAGAAGTCTTTAGTTTAAATCCAACACTTTTCTACTCAAGGTCCAAGTAACCAGATCAACCAGAACCAGCAGAGAACTTCCTTAAACCAGCAAGTACATAGTTCTCTTCAAACAGGGAGGAGTTAGAGGAGGGGTCAGGTCAAAGGTCAGAATGAACAGTGACTGATTGCACCTGTGTTGACCTTTCATCTTGTCCTCTGCAGAGTCTGGGCGTTCTCAGTTCATCTGATCGCAGCGCGCTAAAGCGGCGCATCAAAGAAATCAACACTGCAGCAGAGAAGGAGAGAAAAGCTCTGGACAAGCTGGAGAAACAGAAAGACAAGCAACGAAGGAAAGACCACGAGCAGCGCTGGAACTGAAGACCTCCGGGGGGGGTGCAGGACCATCGGGGGGCGGGGGGAAAATATTAAATGAACAATGAATAATGAGACTAAAAAGTAAATAAAGCATAAACAGATGAACTCATTTGTCCTCATGAGGATCCAGTTTTTTTAATGACACCTTAATTTAAACGTCCTGTCCCAGGTATCCCACAATCCCCTGCACCTCAGACGCTCTCCTGATGGTGCGTTCATGTGCTGCTCATCTCATACAGTCTGAAGCAGGTGACTCAATTCAGATCAACCAACCTTTCAGGAGGCCCCTGAACGCATCACCAGACAGCCCGTGAGGCGTCTGTTGCCTAGTAACCCTGGCTTTCCTGACTGACATTATCAGGCTGATCCTCTCTATTGAGGAACAGGCGATGACTCATGGGATATGTAGGACCAGGAAGTAACTTCTCATCTGAGACATAGCTCCTGTCTTTTGCACGCACACCTAGATGTAACCATGGTGATAAAGCCATGATGAAAAACAGAAAAAAACTGACAGTAATACTGTGAGAACCATATTTTATTGAGACGCACATCAAAAACATCAACAACATCAAGCAACAAACAAACAAATACATAAAATCTGTTCACCCACAGGGTTTACTTCCTGTTTGTTTACAGAGTTTACTTCCTGTTTATGCTCACCCACAGGGTTTACTTCCTGTTTATGCTCACCCACAGGGTTTACTTCCTGTTTCAGTTTCAAAACTGAACATCTGACATCACTGTTGTTCAAATGTCAATTCCTCCCTCTCTCTCCTTTTGACCATTGATCTGACTTTGAAAATATATCAAATCAATATTGTGCGACTTGGCGAGGTCACAAACCGCAGCTTTTACAAAATGCACCAGAGAAACAAAATAATTCAAACAAACCCCAAAGCAACAAATAGGTCATAAATACAGAATAAATATCAGTAATAAATAAGAATAAATAAAATGCAGATGTTCTAACCGAGGTCACCGCTCCAAGGTCTGATCTGAAGTATTGATAAATATGAGCGGGAGAAATTCAAAGACCATCTGCTGAAAAACTCAGTTTGTGACAAATATGATGCACTTCCTTTATCTCCTTCAAAATAAAAGCTACTTCACACAGTAATTTTTCTTCTGAACCTGAATCAATAGCTTTGTCTGAAATTTGTCCCAAACTGTTGGAAATATGACATCAGAGTGCTGAGCCAACCGATCGCTGCTGACGTCGTCAGCCTCCACTGCAGCAAGTAACCACTCATCAGTAAATAGGCAGCTGCAAGCAGGTCGACCAGTTTAAAACCTGCTGGTTCTGGTCCAGGTTTGCTCACCTCTCACTATTTCTGTCAAAATCATCCAGATTTCTCCCACATTACCCCAAATGCAGCACTGTGGCGTTCCTCTGGTGGGCGGGGCTTAGTGCATACCTGCAGCACGGCTGATGGCTCTCAGGCTGCGGATCAGATCGTGGCAGAAGGAACGAAGTTGAGTCAATGTCAGGTGGACCGCCACCTGGACGTCATAGTTGCCATGGAGACAGGAGAGCAGAAGATCCAGGTCAGGGTCCTGATCCGAGCTGTCGCCACCAAGTCGGGCCACCTCCTTCATCTGAAACACAGACAGACGTGTATGAAGCAACTGCGCCCTTTGCCCTGAGCTGTGATGTCATCAGATTTGTGTTACCTTGGTGATGTGTGTCAGCAGGTCTCTGAGGTCAACACGCAGGTCCTGCAGTCCGCTCAGCCTCTTAGATAAAACTCCCAGCAGCTCTTGGTACAACCGACAGCCTGCCATCATACGACTGACGCACATGTCCTACAAGAGGACGCACACATTATATCACATGACATCACAATGTCACATGCATGGACAACATCCAGTTAAGACAAACTCCCTAAAGGACCCAGAGGACACCCTGGGACCGGAAACCGAGTCTTCTGAAGGGGCTAACGAAGGGTAGAGGTCGAGGGAACAGACAGAGAGGATTTTGGGGAAATGTGAGCCGAGTTGGTTGTCGGTAGTTCAATTTCAGACTGAATGTTGAGCTCTAATGAGTCAGGTTTAGGGTTAACTGCAGCGTGGCTAAATATTTGACCAAACCGCCTTTAGATTCAAGAGTGAGGCTCAAGGAGGGAGGGGCTTCGGCTCGCACGGAAATATCACAGGTTACAGCTGATGCAGTGATACAAAAAATGGCCTCTGAGTGAGTGAAGCTGTCGGAGGGGATGGTTAACCCTGATCATCAGAGTGTGTGTAGCAGCTCATCATTTACTATTTATCTACACGTCTTACATTAATCAGGACACCATAATGAGCACTGCAGGAATCTAATGTATTTTATGTCGTTTTCACTGAAGCTAGAAAATGTGTTTCCATTTGTTGTCCACTGCTGTCTTTGTTTTCAAAGTCAGGACAGAATCTGTGTGCACATAGATCCAGAAAAAAAAAACCAAACAAAAAAAAAAAACTAACAAATAAAAAAAGCGAGATCCAGCTCCAGGATGTGGGGCCTTCCTCTGGGCTCCAAAGAACCCAGATCCACATCCAGAACCCACCCGAGGACACAAAGCAGCACTGACCAGGGTGAAGCGCTCCGACAGTGGCTTGATGACGGGGCTGGCGGGAATTCCCAGTGATCTCACCATCATCTGCAGGTTTGTGGTGTGAGCTGAGGGGTCGAAGGTCAAACCCTGAGGAGCACAGACAGACATTGCTGACACATGAAGGAGAGCCGGGGGGCCCGGCTGAGACAGACAATCAGATGAGGCATTACCTCAGCGTTGACAGTGATGGCATGCACAGCCGGCAGGTCCTTCAGGATTTTCTCTAGCAGGACCTTAGCACGTTCAGCCGCCTCCCCAAAGGCGGGGGGTGGGTCTGACCCTGGGCCGACAGGAGCTGATTGGACCAAAACTGCAAACAGGAAACAGTGCAGCAAAACGATGGCTGGAGGGAAAAAAGAGAAGGTCAGCAGGAAGTCACATCATGAATCACCACAATAAAAGAAAAATTATTGAAGTCTAAGTAATGATCAGAAAAGCATCAGCAACTAAAAGTGATCAGTAACAATCAAATGTGACTGATCTCTCTTCACAGGAAGCCGACAGGATGTTAGTGAACTGGTGCTTCCAAAATAAGAGCCTCCATCAGCGCTGACTGTTGATTCTCAGAGCCCGAGCTCAGGTCCAGTCTGCTCTCTGGACTCGGTCTTACCTGTCCGGGTGTCCATGTCTCCGTGTCGGTGTGTCTCCGCTCGGATCTTCTTCAGCTTCCATTTGCAGGTTCGACTTTTTATCTGGACGCTCCGCAGCGGGATTTTCCATGAACCGGTTTGAGCGTCACGACTCAGCACGAGTCACCGATAATTCCCGAAGTGTCGAAGCTTCAGAAACTTGTTGTGCAACGAAGCAACGGAAGGAAACGAGAACTGCAGGGACCGTACCTGCTGTCGATTAATCACGTGACCTCACACCTCCATCTGCAGACTGCAGGACTGTTATGCGTCCGCAGTCTTAAACCAATAGATGATCTGGATTAAAGAGAAGTTGGTGTGTTTTCAGTTCTTTGTACTTTTATTTATTAGCCTTTTTTTCCTGACAGATTTATTTTAATGAGTTTCAGTGCAGAGCGTCGCTGTTTGTTGACTGTCGTTTGTCTAGTGTCTTGTAGAAATCCTGGAAGCTTGGTGCGTCAGCAGGAACTCCAAACAAACCTCGAGGTGTTTCCTCATCGAGCTGCTGCTGAAGAAAATCACAGCCTTCGTCTCCTCGTCTGAAACGAGGAAAAAAAAAGATTCTCTCAGACGTCAACAGACGTGGACAGACGTGAGGCTGAGGTCTGCAGCTGTACTGTGTTTAAAGGGTTAATGAGCAGGAAGTAAAGGGCAGAACAAACTTATGAAATCCTGCTGAGAATTGGCTTCTGTGTTTCACAATCAAAGTGTTTCCTGCTGATTCACACATTAAGAGTCCCAGGTGATCAAATCGATGCAAGGATGACACGTCATCAATTACGTCATTCATATCAGCATTGTTATGCTTGTATGAAGACATACCGCGCGCCAGACAGAAGTCACACAATATTTAAATGTTATGTTTATATAAATTTATATGCGTTGGAGAGGTAAGAAGACAAACAATAAACGCCTCCCTAGAAAATTAATACCGTGCAGAAATCGGTTCAGGGATAAGCTTTTCTATAAGTCAAACAATTAACAATTAGAACCAAACTTCTCAGAGAAGTCAAATTCAAAACAAATATATATCAAACAATTTAAATCAAGATCACATTCATGACCAAATTAAGATCACGCAATGAAAGTTGATTTTCGTCCAATAAGTCAATCGGTCTTTGAGGTTCAGTTCATCAGAGTGTCTGGAAGTAATGGAAGACAGAGGGGGGGAGTTTTGAGATGGGTGCACGAGGGGACTTAGAAAGGGAGGGAGAATGTGAATTTAGCAGCCAGACGGGGAAGCCTCTTCCAGTTCACTCAGATTTGTTTTTCGGTCCTCTCCTTGTCTCACTCCTCACACTGTTTCTGCTTCAGCACCCTATGTTCTCCTTTGTTTGAATGTCCTCCTCCTTCTCAGCTCAGGTGTATCTGATTTGTATACCCCCCTCCTCCTCCCTGTGTGTGATGTCACTTCCTATTAACTCAACTTCCTGTGTGCTGCCTTGATATAATTCAGCACTACAACCTTGGAGGTAACACCCTGAAGTCTGATGTGAATATGAAATGGTAATGTGCATGATGGAAAAACTCTGAATAAATAAAGTGTTTCTAAATTAAAAAATTGTAAAAGAACAAATTTCCTGATTGGATCAGCACAGTGTCACAGTGGTTCTCTCTAACGGTCCTGTGTTCGGTTCCCAGCCTGGGGCCTCCAAAGACATTCTGTTTGGGTTCATTGGTGCCTCTGTGATGGACTGGAGACTTGTCCATGCTGACCCGGCCCCTCAACCAGAGTGAGCTGGGATTGGCTCCAGAAACAGATCAGAGGAGAAGATGGATGAGTGGACTTCCTGATGACTGGGTGGACAGGTGAGTGACAGGATAGATTTCATGTTGTGTGTAAAGCTATGATTTCTGGGAGTTTAATATTCTCGTGCTTATTTTACACCAGTTTGTTGAATTCATTTATAAGCTAAATCTCCTCTTCCTGTTGCCAACATATTTTTGAGCCTGGTCCAGACCTGCTCAGACCTGCCCAGACTGTGAAACATCTGCAGGTGATGGGGCTGCTTGGAAAAATCCTCCGACTAATCAGTTGAAAGAGAAACAAGAAGTCTGCGCTTTTAGTCCTGTGTTTAATGTTTGAACTGAAGTTAGTTTTTTATCATCTATAAAAGTCAACATTTATCATCATGCATTTGAGCTGCATGAACAGACCGACTTGGTCCAGAGGATCCTGAGTCACAGAACTGGATTAACATGTCCAGGATCTCTTTTCGTTATCCAGCTTCACTCCCAGACATCTACGATCCCGATCAGCAGTCTCATGAAGCCAGTTATCAACTCACTAAGTGAACTCAGAGTTCTCCATCTAGATTTGTTCCTGTTCACATAAAAGGGGTGGTGTTTGCTCTATCTGACCAATCGGACTATGGAGACAACACAAGGAGCTGCATTAGGAAAGAAAGAAAAAGTAATTTAAGAAAAAATTTTTTTAGAAATTAAAGCTGATAACGATAAAAGTGAAATTCAGTCACGATAATTAATTTGAGGAATTATTCGATTAGCAACCATTTAATCCAGTAAAGGACAATTTATACAAAACTTTTTGTTAACAGTTACAGTGTATTAGTAAACTAGTTTATTCTGATTCTAAATACAAAATAGGAAATAAATAACCAGAAGGCTTGCCGTCTCTGCCGTTCTCTTCTATCCACTTATTTTAAGTTCTTTTGTCTGTTGTTGAACATCTTCTCCTGGCTTCACAAACTTAACTCTCCATCATCTTCAACAGTGCCTTTGATGAAAAACAGCCGGTCTGAATGCTGCGGAAGCGAAACTTGTTACAACTCGGAGGAGAAAAATAAGTTTGGCATATTTTCACAGTTTTTTGAGCGCTAAAATATGTGCAGCAGCCATTTATTTTGGAAGCAGTAATATCCGAGTTTGAGGGTTAGGGTTAGTTGTTAGTTGTTCAGAATGCAGCGACACCCCACACCTGATCGACTAGTGTTCCTCATTTGGCGGCTCGAACCTGACAACATCCCGCATCAACATTTTTTTTTTATCGCAATCCAACGACACTCGCCGGAGATACTTTAAGCCCTGTATTATGATGGGTAAGATGAATTCCAGCTCTGGGAAACAGGCCTCTAAACTCTGAAGGATCATAACGAGCAGACATGAAGATGAACAGCTAGCACCTTCCTCTTACACACTATTGCCATGGTGACCACATACATCTGCCGTATGTCTTTGTAGCTCTTCGAAGAAACAAGACTACATCACCCAGAAGATCACAGACAGAGTATAACCAAAGAGTGGACTTTATTTGTCTCCGTGAGACAAAAAACAAAACAGGTTAAAGTTCAGAAGCTACACAGCAGGATGCACACCAGCGTGGAAGAAGGGCATTGTGGGTAATAAGTAATCTAATAACAACAGCTTGCCGACACTTGCAGAAATACTTCCTCTCTGCTCAGGAAGCCTCCACAGATGATCATGGGAAGCTGTCATCGTCATCTTCAGCCATTTCTTTGGCAAACTCCAAGTCCTGCTGTTCCCGCTCCCGACGCTCCTGAATGCAACACACACACACACATTAACAGGTGAAACTTACAACATTCTTTCCTTTCATTTGGGTGTGTGTTTCTGTGTGTCTGTCACCTCTGCTGACTCCAGGTCTTTGTTGTACGCTTTGGGAGGAAACCTCATGGCCTGAAGGAAACAGACAGAATGGTCACTGTAGTGTGTGCATGTGTGTCTCTGTTCAGGTGTGTTACCTTCAGAGACATGTTGTGGATGTCCAGGTGTGTGTGTCAGTGTGTGTTCAGGTGTGTTACCTTCACAGACATGTTGTGGATGTCCAGGCAGAAGGAGATCCTCTGGTGAAAAGCCAGCTGAGGCTCTCTGGTGCCGTAGATGTCCATGGTCTCTTTTGACTGGACAAATCCTTTCTCATGGTTGATGCTCGCCTCAATCACGCCATCACGGATTGCCTGATTGGCACATCAGAATGAGACAACACTCAGCTGGGCCACATGCAGGTGTGACAGTGTGACAGCGCCTGCTGCTGATTAGTCTATCACCTGTTCTGTGTTGAAATGACTTAACTGTTTGCATGTTACCTTGGCAACAATGAATTCAGCATCCTCAGGACTGTCAAGCTGCAACTTCTGAGCAATGTCAGCGAGAGAGATACGGGAGTATGACAGGCTGATCATGCGCACACCTAAGACACACAGACACACACAGAGATCACTGTGAGCTGAAATCCGGCTGCAAACACACACCTTAGTCCGTGTGATATCAGAGATGATGTGTCTTGTGATTGGCTCACCTGTTTTGATGACATTGTGCCTCAGGCGGATGATGAGTGTATACGTCCCATCAGTCTGAAACTTCTCCCCAAACTGTTCCAACACCTGGTTAAACTTGGCCAGGTTACCAGTTCTCACCGCTGCAAACAAACACAGACACACAATTACAAAGGGATGAATTAAAGAAGAGACCTGTCAGAGATCACAGTCTGTCAATCAAGATGGATGCCATCTCTGTGATGTCATCACAGGTTTCTTATGCTCAAAGCGAGCTGCTCCACTGTCGCCATTTTAGCAGTAACGTCTTCTTAACAATCTAAAATCATTCATTCAGTTCCAACCTAAGAGAACCTTTTTCCTGGTCCAGAAAATCCAATAGGTCAACTCAGTCTAGATCTTTTCTCTCTCGGTTCTATAGCCCATATCAACAATGTGGTCTGATATTGGACAGGTCATGTTTTAGAGAGCTGATTGGAGGAGGTCTGACAAAACCTGCTTATCTTTTTTCTTGAACTTCACCTGCTCTGGGGCAGGTTAGGGTAAGTTACCATGGCAACACACCCAGATAGAGAGTAAAGCACCTTAGTGAGACTGAAAACCTGTGGTTAACCCTGAAGTTACCTGGATCAGATAAAACCTAGATTTATTGTACAGGCCTCAGACTCAGGTGTGAACACTGACCCTGGGTGAGCAGGAAGTAAGGCATCAGCGACCTCTTGAGCGACGGCTGTCTGAACTGCAGGCGGTCAGGAATCTCCCCCAACAGCAGCTCCACCACAATCAGCAGCTTGTGGACCTGAGGTTGGACACATGTCAGTGTTCCAACAAAAACAACAAAAACCACCACATCAACAACAACAGAAACAGTGTCAGTGGTCACACACCGTCTGTTTGAATCCTACAGCGGTGTGCTGCGGAGCTTTCCTCAAAGCGTTGGTTAGGGTCCTGCGAGCCTCAGAGTACTCCAATTGTATCGCCTTAATACGGCCTGCAGGTCATATGACTCAGGTGAGCAAAGCGAGATACACAGGTATGAGTCTCACAGGCGCAAAGCAGACAAGTCTTACCTGTGTAGTAAAGGTATCTAGCCCACTCGTTGTTGTTAGCGAGCTCGGGGAACACAGACTTGGACACCAGTTTCTCTGCCTGGTCGTACAGGTTGAAGTGCAGGTAGTTCCTCAGCAGCAGGTTGAGGAGCACCGCTTGACCGTCAGCATCATGACGCAGCGTTGCCGTACGGAGGCGAGTGTGGAGAAAGCTGGGACAGAGGTCGAGTCTTAGTGAGGGTCCAAGTCACTAAAGACCCTGAGCGTGTGTGTGTGTGTGTTTACCTGCGTATGGTGTCAAATTGGTTGAGGAACTCATACACTCTGGCGTGATAATAATAACATTTAGCAGCCACCAGATCCAAAGCTCTGCGGTTCTTGGAGCCGATCTTCTGCAGCAGGTCATCTGACACTTTCTGAGCCTAAAACATCATCATCATCATCATCATTACCATAACCTTGATGATGATCATCTTAGAGGTCAGACACAAAGAGACCATGTGACCCAGACTGACCTCAGTGTATCTCTTGTTGTTGGTCAGATGAACCACCAGCAGCAGCTGCAGGTAAGACTCCACCTCTGGCAGCAGTGGCGCAGCTGCTGCTTTACCCGTCCTGGGACGAAACTGGACGTCTCCTTCCGCCATCTCCATCGGCTGAGAGACAGAGGGAGAAGCAATCAATACTGACTATCTGATCTGGATACAAGTCAGTACTGATCAGTCAGGCCTCTGGATTCTGGTCAGACTGAACCTTCATGGTCTAGCAGTACTGAACTTGTTTGGCGGGTCCTCACCTCCTCCAGGAAGCCCAGCAGGAAGTCCCTGGTGGTGGCGTTGTTTGTGAAGAAGCCATAAATAGCTTTGTGCAGCACGTTGGCGTTGAGACGGCGGCTGGTGGACGGTAATGCCCGGAGAGCACGGAGGACAAACCGAGGCTCCTTCCCTGAAACCGCCTTCTCGATCTGTTTCACATGCTCCTTAATGTCTGAGGAAGAGGAAGAGACAAACAGCAGGTTTAGCTCCACTGTCATGTAACCTCGGTGTTGAGGATGATCGCAGATCGGTGAAAACTACTGATCTGCTGAAACTGGACTAAATCACGTGAAGCTGGTCCCGCTCCACAACCCCGGCTGGACAAATCTAGTTCGGTGTGAGATCTAGACCTGCTCTGATGTGGACTCGTGAAAGAAAGAGTTTGTATCATGAACAGAAACGAACCGCCTGGTCACGTTAACGCAGTCCACCACCTTCAATCATTCTATCAGACCATAGGTCGAACACAAGATCCGGGGTGTGATGGGCTGTGGTTAATCAGGTCCAGCATCAGGTCCAGCAAGGCAGGACCTGATGCTAGATGCTCCAGGGCTGTTAGGCTGTTAGCCCGCCATGCTAACATGCTAACACTTGATGGTAAACACCGTAAACACCGTAAACACCGTCTCTGGTCGGGCCTGTTCCCGGACTCTTACCGTCCAGGGTCAGACTGTCCAGCTCTTTGGGCTGTTTGGCCGCGCTGGTTGCCTCCTCCTCCGGCATCTCCACGTCCTGCGGCTCCGGGCCCGAGTCCTTCGGCTTCTCGGCTTTGGAGTCCCGGTCCCGGCCTCCCGCCTTGTCCCGCCGCTTGGCCGCTGTCTCCTTCATGATGCCTGGAAGACAAGAGGAGACGGTGAGCGAAGGAACCGGCTCCGTCGGTCTGGACCTGGACCGGGCCAGAACCGGGTCTTTACCTGCAGTCTCTGTTTTCTCCGGCTAACGTCACAATGACTGGCAACTGTTGGGACGCAGGGGATTGTGGGAATCGGCAGACAGTGTGAACCGATTACAGACACAACAGAGCAGATTCAGATAATCGATAATAGATAAATCGATAGTAAAGCGGATCAGAATTTTTCTGATTAGTGATTTCTGATTAATGGGCTCATTATCTTCCATCCGGATTAAGACGGAACCAGGTAAAGTCTGGAGAACCCTGAAGAACCAAAGAGTCCTGCACCAGCAAGACCACACACCATCAGCAGAACAACACAATTCAATTCAACACCGAAAGACAAAATATGAAGAGGGTCCATCAGGTTCACTCATTTAAAGTTCATTTCATTTAAAATGGTATGAAATGAAAGAGTGATGAAAAATAAACATCTGCTGTGTCTCTAAGAATAAACCCGTGATCAACCGTGACCTCTGCTGGACAGGACGTCACACGACCGTCTGCAGAGGTCAAATTTGATTGGTTGAGCCAGTTTACGGTAACACGAGACAAGTGACAAAACAGGAGGAATAAATATAAAACTTCAAATGAGCGAAATATTAAATTTTTAATTTAAAGTTTGCAAAGTCTAATAACACAACGTAAACCATGACATTGAAAAAAGTAGAATCACACAGTAAAAAAAACAAAAAACAAAAACCTTTATCAGGTAGGTGGCAGGTGTCAGGAGGGCGGAGCTTGTTAAGATCCTGCAGTCTGCTTGGCGCTGATAGAGCTCGTGCTGTTGCTCAGTCTGCAGAAATTCTCAGAAAGAGCAGGACTAATATTGTCCCGTGAAGACATTTAGTCGCTGAACCGAACGGGCCGAAGGTCGTGTTGGAGCTCTCCTGGTTTCTGAGCCGGTTTTCCCTGTATCCAGTTTTTCATTAAAAGTTAAAAGTCCTTCACTGCCGCTCTCTGTGAGTACAACACAACAAAATATGATTTATGCATTGCTGTCTTTTATATTGCAGTAAACTTGGAAAAGATTACAGTTGAAATATAGTATAGTAATATAATATAGTAATAACAATAAAACAAATTTTTTATACGCGATACACTAAAGTGTTTTTTTACACATTTCTTTGTGACTGAAATCATTATTGGTTTTATGATTTTTGTTCCTCAGAGATATGACCGGGTATTCTTCTCGAGGACTTTTCAAGCTCCTCCCACTCTGCTGACATCACGACAAGGGACTAGTCCTCACGTTGCCAAGGTGATGACACATGAATGTGGAAGAGGGGGATGTGATACTGAGTGCAATGCTGCCCTGGAGCGCTCAGGACCGGAACCAGAAAAGGCCCGAGGACAAAGAGAAAGAAGAGGATGAGTCTTTTCTTCATCCTCCTCTTCTTCACATCACCACGACAACCTCAAAGGCCAACAATGATACCAAATCAGAGGCTATTTTCAGCCCTCCAACCAATCAGGGGGTCAGCTCAGACTGGGGTGAGGAGGTCGGGGCCATCCTGTCCGACTTCAACAGGGACTTGTTACTATGGCAACAGAAAGAGGAGGAGGAACACGAGGAAGAGGAGACTCAGGCAGTGGCGTCGTCTCCTGATGGACGATTCCTCAAGTTCAACATCGAGATTGGACGAGGAGCCTTCAAGACGGTTTACAAAGGCCTGGACACCGAGACCACAGTGGAGGTGGCCTGGTGTGAGCTGCAGGTGACAACACAACAACACACATACACATTATATCATAACTGGTCTCTGATCCTGGTCTTGGTCCAGGGTCTGAGAGCGACCAGTGTCGCTGGCTGTTGTGTTCTTAATAATGCTTTAATAATGTTGTTATGATGCAACCTTAGCTTTTGCTGTTGTGGCAATAATCTTCTGTCACAGGAAGTACTGACATTTTTGTAGAACTTTTTCAAAGCAAAAGTTGCACCATGTTTCAGAGTAAAATAATATGAGGATGCTGAAGGTCTGATGGCAAGTTCATACAAGCTGTGCTGAGCCTGGAGCATCATGGGTAATCAGCAACAGCATAGTCATGTGACCTGTGTCAGTGTCTCAGAAGAGAAAACACATCAGATCTGAGCAGGACGGTTAGATCTGAAGGTCCTGGACTGTGAGAACAAATACACTTCAATGCAGACCTCGATTCCAGGTCCAGGTCCAGGTCCAGAGACATCTGGTTTATGTCCATGTGATGTTCCGCCTCAGTGTTTGTGGAGCTGGATCAGGTCTGGACTCTAATTGTTTGAATCAGTGTATTTTGATTTTTGAAGAATCACTTGAGAAATGAAGATGATCTGGTCTATGGAGGGCTTTTACACCAGCTGTTCCTCCTATTACTGATGTGTTGCTAAGTGAAGAACAGTTCTTGTTGCTTAGCAACCCTACTTACTTACTTAGGCCATTGATGAAACTCCTCCATCCTCTTCGGTCTTGTGCCTTTCAGGCCGGTTGTTGCGACGACAACCCTTCCTTCATCTCCTGCTCTGGTGTACTTCACCAGATGGTTCTAGGTCTGCCTTCCTTCCTCTTGCCTTGCAGGTTAACTGTTAACGCATGTTGTGTGATCTTCTGAGTGTGTGGCCTATCCAGTTCCATTTCCTGCTCTTTGTTTGGTTCTCTATTGGCTCTTGTTTAGTGAGATCCCAGAGGCTGGCCAGTAGATCTCTAGGAGGCGTCAGCGGCATCAGTTGAGGAATCTCTGAAGGTTCTTGCATATGTTGGGGGTTACCATCCATGTTTCCGATACATACAATAGGGTGGATCTGATATTTGAGTTACAGATTTGCACTCACTTAGCCACTCTGGGTCACATAACCTTTCCTCAGTAACTTTGTGTTTTCCTCATGTTAAATGGGCTGAAACACAAACTGACATTGACAGACTGATCCTGAGTCATGGGGTGTTTAGGACCATGATGATGCACTAGCTGGAGCTTCTGAGCTCAGATAGGACCTGACACTGATCACATGACCGCTGTGTGTGTGTGTCTGTGTGTGTGTGTGTGTGTGTGTGCGTGTGTGTGTGAGAGAGATAAAGCACCAAGTGACTCAGCAGTTTGTTGTTCTGTACAAAGTGTCTGATTGGACAGACAACTGCTGGTTGATGTTGATAACAAAACACGCACACACAAAGAGGTAATGGGGTCAAAGGTCAGCTCTGTGGTGTGTTAAGAGTCATTATAGGCACAAAACTCAATAACATATCACTGTCCTGTCCTTCACTCCCAGTGGTCACACACACAAAATCACACAGACACACATATTCAGTTGTGACACAGTAAAACTTCAGGACTGATCACAGACATGCTGCTAATTTCCCATCATGCTCAGCAGTGATGTGGGACGCCTGTGTTATCATGTCAGCAGATCATCAGCTGTGTGTTGTGGCAGTAACCATATGAGGGCTCACTGTCTTTCAGCCTCAAGTTCATTCACAGACTAACACGTGACATTTGACCTTGACAGACCCATCGCCTGAACAAGGTGGAGCGTCAGCGCTTCTGTGAGGAGGTGAAGATGTTGAAAGCTCTGCAGCATCCGAACATTGTCCGGTTTTTTGACTCCTGGAAGTCGACGCAGAAGGGCCACAAATGCACCATCCTAGTAACAGAGCTCATGACATCTGGGACCCTCAAAACGTGAGTCTACAACCAGGACCTGCAAGACCTGCTCAGTCTGAAGGTTTAAAGATCCAACACAGTCTGAAGGTTTAAAAGTCCAAACAGTCTGAAGGTTAAAAGTCAAAAGTCTGAAGGTTGAAAGGTCAACACAGTCTGACGGTTTAAGGTCTAGACGGTTTAAAGCAGGAGTCACCAACTCCGGTCCTGGAGGGCCACTGTTTTAGATGTTACCCTGCTGCAACACACCTGATTCACACCTTATCAGACTTCAGCAGAGCTTGATGACGAGCTGATCATTTGAATCAGGTGTGTTGGAGCAGGGTGACATCTAAAAGATACAGGGCAGTGGCCCTCCAGGCCCGGAGTTGGTGACCCCTGGTCTAAAGGCAGACCTCCATGTGGTCTTTGATATGTTCTCAGTCCACAGGTTTGGGACCTCCCCTGACTGGCAGGTGTCACTTCTTTTAACCCCTTCAGGTACCTGCGCAGGTTCCGGGAGATGAAACTGAAGCTGCTTCAGCGTTGGAGTTTCCAGATCTTGAAGGGGCTCCAGTTCCTGCACTCACGCTGTCCTCCCATCCTTCACCGAGACCTCAAGTGTGACAACATCTTCATCACCGGTCCCTCCGCCTCCGTCAAGATTGGGGATCTGGGTCTCGCCACGCTCAAGAAAGCTTCATTCGCCAAGAGTGTTATTGGTATGACCGGCATGTACAGAGAGCTAGCAGGGTCAAATTCAAATGTTGAATGAAAACAGAAAAACTGTTCTTCTTTTACTTTATACCTTGTGTGGTGGTGGATTCAGGGACCCCGGAGTTCATGGCTCCAGAGATGTATGAGGAGAAGTATGACGAGGCTGTGGACGTTTATGCCTTCGGTATGTGCATCCTGGAGATGGCAACCTCTGAGTACCCGTACTCTGAGTGTCAGAACGCTGCCCAGATCTACCGCAAGGTTACCAATGTGAGGCTCCGCCCACCTAAGTGCTGCGTTCCTCCTCTCTTTGTTCAGCTGTTTGACTGTGTGTTTGTCCCTCAGGGAATCAAACCAGACAGTTTTTTCAAAGTTAAAGTCCCAGAGCTGAAGGAGATCATCGAGGGCTGCATCCATACAAACAGCCATGAGAGGTAACACCGCCACAGTGCCAAAATTAGTGAGCTACCTCAGCATTTCTACCATGTTGGCCTCAGGGTGACAATCCTGCTTGAATCTCTGCAGGTTCACAGTCCAGGACCTGCTGGACCACCGGTTCTTCCATGAACAACTGGGTGTCCATGTGGAGCTGGCTGAGGACGATGATGGCTCCAAGGGAGCACTGAAGCTCTGGCTACGGATGGACGACAGCAAGAAGCTTCATGGAAAGTACAAAGACAACAACGCCATCGAGTTCCTGTTTGAGCTGTACAAAGATGTGCCTGAGGAAGTGGCCCAGGAGATGGTAACTGATGACATCATGCCAATGGCATTACTTGACAGGTAAGAGGGGGCAGTGTCTCACCTGAGTCTCGTCTAACAGGTGGTGCTTGGTTTCGTGTGTGAGGTGGACTATAAACTGGTTGCCAAGGCAATCAGACACAGAGTGACGGCCCTAAAGCGTCAGCGGGAGAAACTACGCCGTCTGCCAGAGGGTGCTCTGAACCGCCAAACAGACACTGCCAATGAAGAGGAGCTTGACTCCACCCTCCAACTACATGAACCATCCAATCAGAGGCCTGCACCTGCTGCAACCATGTCCACAGCCAGTCAGGTGCGCCTGAAGCTGTTGCTGTGGTAACTGTCTTCTGGGTTTATTATTTACAAGAACTGATGGTTTTATATCCGGATACAGGGCCTGACAACAGGAGCCATGACATCATCAGCACTGTCATTGAGCAGCGGCCTGGTGGATTCTGGGATGAGCAGCATTTTCAGAAGGTCAGAGGAAGATGGAGGTGAAGATGAGAAGGCGATCAAACTACCCCCACACTCCTCCACCACATGTCAGGACGCTGGTATACTTCACCTTTGACTTTTACTCTGAAGCCTTAAACAGGAAGGCAGTCTGCACCTTCAGATTTAAATGTCTTTCTCTCTTCTCTTGTTGCCATGGCAGTGGACTGTGAGATGGACAGCACATTCAGATCCTCAGGTGCTGCTGAAAAGGTTGACGCCACGCCTACTCTTGTCAAAAACCCAACCCCCACCCCATCCCTCTCTGCTCCCACTCAAGTGGCTTCCCTGCCTGTGACCCAGGTGCCACCCAAACCTCCACCACTTCCCGTGCTGCGCTTCCCCAAGGTGAGCAAGGGGCGGGGCTAGAATACTGAGGGTGGGGCAAAAAGTTTGTATCTCTTGACTCCTCCTCAGTTGGCTCTAAACCACATCAGGCTCTGGGTCAGTATGACCTCACTTGGTGGTGATGTTATCTCCTCTGATTTCCATTCACAATAAAACTCTGGAGGAATAGAGGCTGAAGAACCTCATCCTGTTTGTACGTTCAGTGTACAGTGACAACACAGATTCAGCAGCTGATCTCTTCATTGGGATTTGTCACTAGCAACGGTCCTTAAAGTGAACACACTGCAGAACATAGAAGCTTTTATGTTGAAGGACAGCAGCAGATCCCATCAACATATGTCTGTCCTCATGTCCCCAGAGCATTGCAGTGTCCCATAATGCCGAGCAACCTTCATCTGGATCAGTCTGTGGCTTCTCCTCACCTGTCGACAGGTGACACACACAAACTCAGACACTCTCATAAAGTGAGGTGAATGTGTTTTAACTTCCAGTTTGTCCATCTGTAGCTATGCCTCCGATGTGACCTCAGGTTTGAGTGATGGAAATGATGGCCAATCAGATAAGGGCAACCAGGAAGCAAGTAAAAGGGCGGTAATGAAGCAGTTCAGGAGGAGAGCGAGGGCTCGTCTGAGGATCACAGGGGTGAGGAGACTCCTCCCCTGACTAACCCCGCCCCCAACACTGGTTGCTCATCCTGTGTGTATGTGGTGCATTCAGGTGTCAGACATGGTGGACCGGGTGGTGGAGTGTCAGCTGCAGACTCACAACAGTAAGATGGTGACGTTTAAATTCGACTTGGATGGAGATAGTCCAGAAGACATCGCCTCGGTGATGGTGAGGACCAGTCAGAGCTCAGCTCCACCTCATGTGTTGTCTGATATTTTAGCTTTGACCAGGTGACCAGGTGATGGATCACAGGTCATGTATTTATCAAATGACACCACTTCCAAGACCTGGTCAGATTCATGTTTCCATGGTGACAGACTGTATGTGTTCAGCTCCACAGAGACTTCATCCTCCCAACAGAGCGGGAAGGATTCATCCTCCGCATGTATGACATCATTAAGAGGGCAGAGTCAGTGATGCATCAGCAGACTGACAGATTGTCTCACCCTCCACCCTCCTTAATGCCAGAGCCTACGGTATGTGTGTGTGCGTTGTTAGTCTTAAGTGATGATGATTGATGACCAATCAGTTCTGGTCTCTGACCTCTCTGCAGCAAAGCGTGCCCCCACCCCAGGTCCTCTCCAGAGCCCTGTCCTCATCGTCACTACCTGGTGAGTGGTAGTGTGTTTGTGTTGTGCAGACAGATTCGTGATTGGTTAGTCTGTGTGTTCTCCCATCAGACATGGATGGTGACCCCTCGCCCTTAAAAGGCAGAGACTTCTCTATAGAGCCTGAGGCCACGCCTCCTGTGAGGCCACTGAGGTCACAGTCTTTCCACACCCCCTCAGGTACTTGCATGTCTTGTGTGTGTGTGTGTGTGTGTGTGTGTGTGTGTTTCAGTTTAGTTTTGTTTATCATATTCACCCCCCTCTTTCCCCCCCAGCTCCCTCCCATCAGTCCTTCCATCCCTTCCTGCTCCCCCGCCCAGACTCCGCCCTTTTCTCACCCCACCTCCCTCTTCCTCAGTATCAGATCCCTTCTACCCCTTACCCCGCCTTCCCTGCCCCCAGCCTACAAGGGGTCCACAGTAACCCCTCCCTCCTCTCCCCCCAATCCAACTCTCCGTCTGCTCCTCCCCCTCCTCACTGGCCCCCCCCTGACCAGCCTTTCTTCACTCTCAACAACATGATCTCTTTTGCCATGAGCATGGCTCAGTCCTTGCTGCCTCCCCCTGGAAATTCCAATCAGAGTTTATTGCCCCACGCAGAGACCCCATCTCCCCCATACCTCTCTCCTGAACCCCCCCTCTCTCCACACATGTCTTCATCTTTGGGCCCTAAAATCCACCCTCCCTCCAGCCACCACCTCCCTCAGAAAGGCCCCACCCACACCCACCAGCAGAAGGTGTCACCAGGGAGGAGTCCTGCTGAACCGCAGGTAGGACAGGTGAAAAAACTGTGATTTTCTGATCTATCTTTGGGATAAGATGGATTCAGATTCTGTTCCTTCATTCAGTCTTCGCAGCATCACAGTCCAGTTCACCTGAAGGTTGGTTTAGCTCCGCCCCCTCATGGTGAGTCTGCTGAGATCAGATTGGGACATCACACCAGATGCTGCACACTGATCATTAATCTGGTTTACAGGTTCAGAGCACGCCGCTGAGCCCCGTCCCAGCAGAGTAAGATGTTGTTTTTCTTTGTTTGTGACATCACTTCCTCTTCTTGGGCTCTAGATATGATCAGGTTGAATCTTGAATATAACTGATGATGATCTTCCTCCTGTTCAGGTATCTCCCCCCATCGCTTCCTCACCCCGACTGCCTCCCACTCATGATGGTAAAGTGCTGCTGCTCTTCCTCACACTGTTTCTAATAAAGTGATCAACGTGCTGCTCACATGCTTCTTCTGTCTTTTCAGGGAACACACCTTCAGTCTTCAACATCGGTCGTTTCCAGGTGACACCCTCTAAGGACAATTTTGCTGTCTGTCAAAAGGAGCCCCGCCCACTTTATCAGATAACACCCTCCGCCCAGCCGAACAAAACAGACAGCTCAGACAGCAGCACAGAGGAAGAGAGTGAATGTGAGAGCAGCATTGCTACGTTGACGGTCTCCTCACCTGGTGGTCACCATGACAATCCTGGAAGACAGGAGGACAGGAGGAGGAGGGGCAAGGAGGAGGAGGACGCAAAGAGGTGGGCTCGGAGGCCAAGTGTCCACCTGTGGGAGCAGTCAGCCGGCGGCTTCAGCCAATCGTTGAGCCGCTCCACTGCATCCTTTCTCAGCTCTGACGAATCAGCGAGCGAGAATGAGGAGATGTGGGAGGAGTTACAGCTGCTGCGGGAAAGGTGATTGGTGCCTTGATCAATGCTGAGATGATATTGATGATCTTTTCCCACGTCCAATCTGAGAGAGAGAATTACAACGTAATCTTCACTGTGACATCATCAAACACTTGTCTTTATTAAACCCTATAATCTAGCAGTAAAGGCAAATGGGTCCATATTGCCTGCATTGTCCTGGTCTGTCCTCGTCTGGGGTGATGCTGCGTCCAGCCCTGTGAGACCTGCGGTCACATGATACATATGATCATATGTGATCTCTTCTCCCTCTTTCTTACAGACACCTGATGGAGGTCCAGAATTTACAGGCCAATCAGAAGGAAGAGATTGAGGAGCTGTACCTGAGGGTTGGTAAAGCCCCACCCCCGGGTATCGTCTCTCCAGCTGCCATGTTGAACTATCGCCAGCGCCGTCTCTCGAAGAGCGGAAACTACACGCCAGCTCGAAAAAACAGCCTGCAGCGACTGGACATGCTGCCTCCTGCAGGTGGGGGGACAAACAGCCCAAATGTTTATATCTAACAAACAGGAATATCTAAATATCTAATATCTAAAAACAGGAAGTGATAGCAGCTCAGGTGGTTGAGTGGTTAGTGCACATGAACGTTACTGCAGCATCCTGGGTTCGATTCTGACCTTGTCGGAATAAAGCCTAAAAATAATACTCAAAAAAAAAAAAAAACAGGAAATGATGTTGTTTGTGTCAGGCATCATGAGGAAGAGCTCGGTCGGTGGCAGCAGTAGCTCTCAGGACAGAGCAGGGAAAGGAGTGACCTTTGCCCCCAAACACACCAGCATGGTGAGTTCTCAACCTCACCTGGTCTAAAACCTGATCTCAGATCTGAGGCCTGAGATCAGGTATGGAACCTGGAAGTCACGGGTCAGTTTAGGTATAACCTCTGACCTCAGACCTCTCTCCTCTCCAGTGACAAAGAGCAGCTGCTGCCTGGAGACAGGAAGACGACCTGTGATGAAGAGGATGGAACACACTTCACTTTATTCTCAAAGCTACAGAAAGCCTGAACTCTAACTAGCCTAATGCCTTAATGAGCCTCAGTGAACATTTTGATCCTTGACGACCCTTAACAGCCTCAGAAAATCTAAAATCTCACTGGCCTTCATAACGAACCTTAATAAGCTCTAACGAGCATCTTTAACATGAACAACACAACACGGGAACCTTTAACGGGGATTCACTTCTGCGATTGTTTGCGTTTATTCTAAAGAATCAGCTGAAGCTTCAGTGTTTCATTAAAACTCATTGTAATTCGATGCTGCGCATTTATTCATGCCCTGATTCCTCCCCCTTTAACGGGATTGAGATGGTCAGCCAGTCCCAGCTCTCCCAACTGCTGCATCACGAACAGGTAATAAAATAATTTGATCAAAGAAATAATCAGCACAGCCAATAACACTGTTAGCCAGTGACAGTTAAGAAAGAAGTTACGCTAACCGCTCTGATCTGTCTGCTGGTCTCAACAGAGTCCTTTTCTCTGGCCCTCTGAGGCTAAAACACCAGGCTGAGTCCCTCTGATGTCCTCATCCTCCCTGCTCTGTCCGTGTCTGTTGGTGGTCAGTTTTGTGTGTGTGTGTGTGTCTGACACTTTTGTTGAGTCAGTTTTATTTTCAGTTTTTTGTTTGCACAGAAAATTTTCTGATTTTTTTTTTTTTTTTTTTTTTTTTTTTTTTTTTTTTTTTTGGTGGAATGAACACCACATGGAGCCCTTGGTCCTCATCCGACTGGTCTGGCTGGTCCTGGTTTTTTCAGTTTCTTTAGACTGAAACTTCCTCTTCCTGTTGATTAGCTGCTCTGAACTTTTTGAACTCTCTTTTTCACTTCTTGGCGCTTTGATCTGAATAAGCCAATGGGAAGAGCCGGACAGTCCAGTTTATACAAACTGAATCTGAACATTCAGCATCAGATGCCAACTTCTGCAGCAGGTAAGACAACGTCTTCGTCCTCAGCTGAAGAGTCCAGATGTTCAGCAGCTTCATAGATTATAGACTCACAACCTTCAACATCTGGACTGATGTGCAGTAACTCTAAGACTCACTGAATTCATCAGCACTGTCAGTTTTGTTTTCCTGTCTTCAGGTCATTTTTGTTATGACTGAAATTTTTATTATTTTGATTTTGATTGGATGGATTTTCACTGTAGTTCAGCTGTAAAACTGAAAATGAAACTAAACTGAACCAACTTTTTTGAAGTTGCATGACCTGCAGACTCGACCAGCTTCACACAGAGAACAGACATCTAACAGATTCTGGGATGTTTTCATTTGCTGCAGTAAAGAAAATATTTGTAAGATCAATTCAAGCTGGTTATTTTCTGTTTGGTCAATTCCAGGAAGCTGAGGGACTAAAACCAGCTCGTGTAATTTTTCTGTTGACGTTCAATTGTTGAGTTTTCTGTCTGATATCTCCTGCTTGGCTGTTTCAGCTCTGATGTCACTGACCTCCATCAGCCTGCCGACCGGCTGCTGCTGAAGACCTGTGGATTGAGGAGAATGAGGAGTGTGCGTAGCAGCTGAGGAAACTGGCCCAGGAGGTGGAGTCTCTGAGGGAGAAATGCACTGCGAGTAAATTTTTGGGCAACACCCTGACAGTCGTGGGTGGTGCCTGTGCAGTGGCTGGATTTGTGACTCTGTCCATTTCTTTGTCCACTGAGTCATTGAGTTCATCTTGTCCAGTGAGCAAAAGGGAAAGAAGGAGGAGAGAAGAAGAAAGAGGAGCAAAGAAATCAAAGAACAAATCCAGAAACTGTTCAAACTGCTGAAGATGGAGGGGAGCAGGATCAACACATCTGCAGACCAGATGACCTGGACCAACACATCTTGATGGAAAAATAATAAAAGCCATTGCAAGACGGAAGGGGCTGCCGATTGATATCAAGGCCGCCAGCTTCAAATTTCTCCAAATCCATTGCAAAAACTTCCAGCTGTTCTGTGCGGCGACTCTGGGGGTTCTGGCAGTTTTTGCATTTCAACTTGGAGGGACGAGACTGGTCCAACTGTTCACAAGAGGAGTCAAGCTCTTCACCTCATTAACATCCACAACTGTTGTAAAAGGAGCGCTCGTGGTAAGAATGCCTGTTACTGTAACTACACAACCATTCAAAATGATGCTAACATCTACACAACACACGGCTCTGTTCCTTTCCTCCTCAGGTTGTCGGAGTTGTGTTTGCTGTTCAGAAAGCCATCAATAACTGGACAGACCTGATCAAGAACAATTATGTGACCGAAGCCAGCAAATCCATGAGAGACAAAGCTGATGAGATCCACAGAGTCACAAAGGCTGTGAAAGACCAGCTGGACCAGTGTCAGTCCAGATATCTTCCCGATGTCTATAAAGGTCGGCAGGTTTCCTCAGTTTGGATCCACGTCAACAACACAACTACACTGACACAGAACACTCAACTACACAACAACATACAAAGTGAAGGTCAGACTGTGTCATCTCTGTCTGGTCCTTTGTGGTCTACACTGACGCACAAAACACTACAAGAAACGGAGAACAAACTACTCAGTCAGACCTCAGTGGTGGAAATGATCTGATTTGGCTGAATCTTCACTTGTTTCATTCACAGAGAGAGCTTGCAAGAGATGAACAGAAGACGACAAGAAGAGGAGGGGCCACAGGATGATTTCAACAATATAATCAAAAGGAGTTTCATAGCTATTTTAGGTTTGTCATGTGATGTGTCTGTGGGATATTTGTAACTGGCAGGTTGACTTTCTGATGATCAAACAGGAAGTGTCTTTGATTCTCACTGTAGAGAAAATATAACGTTTCAGACACAATAAAATCCAACAGGTTGAAATTAGGATTAAAGTCATTAAACTCATGCTGTGGTGCCAAAGTTTATGTTTGTGTTCTTTAACTTTCAACTTGATGTTTCATTAAATGATCTCCATTAACCTGAAATGATTCATTTTCGTTCATTTCTATGACAATCTCTCATTTCTGGTTTTAGCCCTTACAGATGATGTATTGATTATTCCTGTTCAGTCAGACTGAAAACATTGAGTCAGTTTGGGAGCATATGATCAGAAGTCTATACAGAACTGAATGACTTCAGGTTTCAATAATGGACAGATGTTTTACTAACCTGCTGTTGGCACCAAATTCAAAAAGTGGGTCATGTTTAAGCTTCCAGAAACTAAAGGTGAAACTTGATCTGAAACAAAAAGACCACTTCAGATTCCTACATGATGGGCCATGACCTGAAGGAGAACTGAGCAGCAGAATTGAAGTTGGTGTAAATACACATCAGCAGACTATTTCAGCTTTTCCTGAACCTTCAGGGAGAGCAGAGAAATTCAGCTTTACCCATAAAAAATTCTAAACCTCTAAAATGATACTACTACTCATTCATGAGCACCCCCCTGCTTATGAAGAAAGTTTCGTTCCACATGGTCAGTTTCTCGTCAGTATTTATACTCATGGACGTGCTGTACTGCCCACTCAGTAATCATGACTGGGGAGAAAATCCACCACCATTTCCTCTGTTTAGACATACTAAGCTATTTTATATAATATATATATAAAATTATCCCATTATAGTAATCTGTTTTCATTTAAAATGTTTCAACAACCAGGCAGCTTGTGTGTGTTTACCAGGTAAACAGAGCAGCCTGTTGCATCATGGGAGGTGTGGTCAGTGTGGTTGATTACATTAACAAGAAAATCTATATTTGCTTATTCTCTTGTTTTTGTCATTAAGGTGGACCCAAACAACACACGGTTTATCTTATGTGAGGACAGAGGAGCTCCCTAAACCTCCACCCAGACCTGAACCTTGACTAGAAAACCAGGTCTGGACCCTCACACAGGACCTCCTCACGTTGGACTCCACTCTGCAGCACACACGGTCAGAGGTCAGTGGGCGGACCAGCGGGCCCGAGGACAGCTCGGGTTTAAGAACAGATCTGGACCAAGCCTCAGAGTTTCACAGCAGCAGGATGGAGTTTCTGCAGGTTCTGCTTCTCCTGCTGTTCTTTGTCAAGCATTCAGGTCAGTTGTGTGTCTGACTGTGGACATTTACATGTTGGTCTTTTGCGTGTCTGTTCGTGGTGAGTGTGTGTGTGTGTCTGACACTTTAGTTTTTTTCAGTTTTTTGTTTGCGGACTAGACCTGGTCTGGTCCTGGTCTGACTGGTCCTGGTCTCACTGGTCCTGGTCTGACTCTGGTCCTGGTCTGGTTCTGGTCTGACTCTAGGCCTGGTCTGGTCCTGTTCCGCTCCTGGTCCAGTCCTAGTCCGACTCTGGTCCGGTCCTGGTCCTGGTCTGGTCCTGGTCCTGGTCTGGTCCTGGTCCGGACCTGGTCCTGGTCTGGACTTGGTCTGGTCCTGTTCCGCTCCTGGTCCAGTCCTGGTCCGACTCTGGTCCGGTCCTGGTCCTGGTCTGGTCCTGGTCCTGGTCTGGACCTGGTCTGGACCTGGTCTGGTCCTGGTCTGGTCCTGGTCTGTGTGTTCATGTTCTTTGTTTTGGAGGTTTGCCCTAAAATTGTCGAATTATGGGAACTCCCTATGCACACAGACAGACACACTAAACACACACACAGAGGACGACCTATTTAACCACACTGAGATAACAAAACCTGTACTTTTTCTATGACACCGATTGTGTGTGTAATCATGACTGGGGAGAAAATCCACCACCATTTCCTCTGTTTAGACATACTAAGCTATTTTATATAATATATATATAAAATTATCCCATTATAGTAATCTGTTTTCATTTAAAATGTTTCAACAACCAGGCAGCTTGTGTGTGTTTACCAGGTAAACAGAGCAGCCTGTTGCATCATGGGAGGTGTGGTCAGTGTGGTTGATTACATTAACAAGAAAATCTATATTTGCTTATTCTCTTGTTTTTGTCATTAAGGTGGACCCAAACAACACACGGTTTATCTTATGTGAGGACAGAGGAGCTCCCTAAACCTCCACCCAGACCTGAACCTTGACTAGAAAACCAGGTCTGGACCCTCACACAGGACCTCCTCACGTTGGACTCCACTCTGCAGCACACACGGTCAGAGGTCAGTGGGCGGACCAGCGGGCCCGAGGACAGCTCGGGTTTAAGAACAGATCTGGACCAAGCCTCAGAGTTTCACAGCAGCAGGATGGAGTTTCTGCAGGTTCTGCTTCTCCTGCTGTTCTTTGTCAAGCATTCAGGTCAGTTGTGTGTCTGACTGTGGACATTTACATGTTGGTCTTTTGCGTGTCTGTTCGTGGTGAGTGTGTGTGTGTGTCTGACACTTTAGTTTTTTTCAGTTTTTTGTTTGCGGACTAGACCTGGTCTGGTCCTGGTCTGACTGGTCCTGGTCTCACTGGTCCTGGTCTGACTCTGGTCCTGGTCTGGTTCTGGTCTGACTCTAGGCCTGGTCTGGTCCTGTTCCGCTCCTGGTCCAGTCCTAGTCCGACTCTGGTCCGGTCCTGGTCCTGGTCTGGTCCTGGTCCTGGTCTGGTCCTGGTCCGGACCTGGTCCTGGTCTGGACCTGGTCTGGTCCTGTTCCGCTCCTGGTCCAGTCCTGGTCCGACTCTGGTCCGGTCCTGGTCCTGGTCTGGTCCTGGTCCTGGTCTGGACCTGGTCTGGACCTGGTCTGGTCCTGGTCTGGTCCTGGTCTGGTCCTGGTCTGTGTGTTCATGTTCTTTGTTTTGGAGGTTTGCCCTAAAATTGTCGAATTATGGGAACTCCCTATGCACACAGACAGACACACTAAACACACACACAGAGGACGACCTATTTAACCACACTGAGATAACAAAACCTGTACTTTTTCTATGACACCGATTGTGTGTGTGTGTGTGTGCACAGAGTGTGTGCGGTGTTTTGCTCGTTTCGACATCACCTCAGGTGAAGGTGATGAAGAACTTGGTGAGGTCGATGAAGACACCTGCTGCCAGAATACTGAATACAGTTTCCTGAAAACAGACGGATTGTTTCAGTCCTGTGGGTCAGTACACACACACAGACCTACACTGACACACAGAGAGACAGACAGACACACACTGACACACACAGACATTATTGATTCACACATATCAACACACCTTGCAGAATGTGTGTCTGTGTGTGTCTTCAGTCATCCTTCATGGTCTCCCTGGTCATCATGGTCACAGTGTAATGTTCGCTGCGGGGACGGGGTGAGACAGAGGACCAGGACATGTTTTGGCATCGGCCAACCGGACTGTGTGGATGCTGACAATGACCAGCAGGTGGAGCCGTGTACCAGCATCTGCTGTGACGGTACACACACACACACACTGATGTCCCCAGAACATATGTAATACAAACACTTTCACAAATGACTCCCATAAACATGTCTGTGTGTGTAGCTGAGGGGTGGGGCTTGTGGAGTTCATGGTCACTTTGTTCAGTCACCTGTGGAGAGGGCGGAGTCAGGAAGAGAACAAGAGTCTGCTCAACTCCTGAGTGTCCTCTGGTCTGCATGGGTCCCTCAGAGGAGACAGAAGACTGTCCACCACGCGCCTGTCCAGGTAACCTGTCTATCTCACTTCCTGTCTGGCCCTAACTGTCTTGTCTCACGTTCTGGTTGTACTTAACTTTCTTTCAGTCCATGGTGGATGGTCCAGTTGGTCGAGTTGGTCTCAGTGTTCTGGTCCATGTATCAATGACCAGCATGGTGATGTCATCACCCCCACCAAGGTGCGCTACCATTTTTGCTCTAATCCAGCCCCCTCAAATCACACGGTGCCACCTGGTAATGGTTGCCCTGGAGATGATCTCCAGGTCGCCGACTGCAGCGACCTCAACAACTGTCCAGGTAAGAGGAACTGGTTCATGAAGTGGTCAGGTAACTAATAGAAACCTGATCTGTGGTCTGATTGGTTCCATCTGCAGTGGATGGCAGCTGGGGGGCTTGGTCTCCATTTGGGCCATGCTCTGTTTCCTGTGGAGTGGGGCTTCAGCTATCAATCAGGACTTGTGATCAACCCACCCCCAAATATGGTGGTCAGTTCTGTGAAGGATCAACAACTCGGACCAACGTTTGCAGCAGCCCCTGTCCTGGTAACACACACACACAGCCTGTGGTTTATGTTTATTAAGGATCCCAATTAGTTGGTACCGTAGTAACCAACTAGTCTTCCTGGGGTCCACAGAAAACAAGGAAAAAATACAAAACTTCTGCTTAGCATGGCTGGTGACTGCTGCAGTGCCAGGTGTTGGCCTACAAGCCAGGCCTGGCTGCTTGAGTGGCTGAATAGGCTCAAGCTAGCGCACAGGAGAGAGCAGGCCGATATCAAAACAATCATCAATATATCAAGGGTTGGAGAAATCATTCATGGATTTTTTTCTGATTTTCCCTTTTGTTGGATGATTAACAATATTTCAAGCCAGAAATTAATTGTTAAAAAATGTTAAAACACAATTGGAGGATCAGGAACACATGCCACGTCCAGTGCATCACAGAAGTCATGGTTGGTGTGAATCTGTGGATGCTGGGGTGGAATTCAAACGCACCTTTGACAGTTTGAGTTATGGCCCTGATGGGTTGCCGTAGTTTGTGTTTCAGAAGTTCTGAAGTACAACAATTGGCCCCTCAGCTGACAAATGCCAACCTTCATGTTTCTGTTTAACAGTTGATGGATTCTGGGCCGGATGGTCCAGGTGGTCTGAGTGTTCCTCCACCTGCATCCCACAAGGCCAAGCGGCTACCAGGAGCCGCCTCCGCTCCTGTTCTAACCCCGCCCCCTCATCACAACCCCCTGGCCAACCTTGCCAAGGTCACAACCGCCAGACAGAGGTCTGCACTCAGCTTCCTCACTGCCCAGGTACCTGACCCAGCCCACCCGACTCCAAACCTAAACCAGGTGTTTTCATGAACCTGACTTTGTGATCAGGTTTCCATAGAAACAGTAATGAGTGAGCTGCTTCAGAGGCTCGAGGGTGTTCAGGTTCAGCTGGACAGACTTTGACAGACTTTGACAGACCAGGACTTGGCCATGACTCTGTTTCTTCCTGTTTCTCTACCAGTGGATGGAAGTTGGGGGCCCTGGTCCCCCTTCACTTCCTGTTCTGTTACCTGTGGGGTGGGGCTTCAGGTGTCAGTCAGAAAATGTGACGGTCCAGCCCCCGATCACGGTGGCCAGCCATGTCCTGGAGAGGAACGTCAAACCAAAGTCTGTCCAACCAAAGTCCACTGTCCAGGTACAAAGAAAGCCTGGATCCTTTCATCTTTTGTCTCAGTCGTGTCCATCTGACGTCTGTTTGAGTGTGTGTTTGCAGTGAATGGGGAGTGGTCGGAGTGGTCGTCATGGAGCCAGTGTACGTACCCAACTGGAGACAAGATCATCAAATGTAAGCACCTCGGCGGCAGCCAGTTTCAGGAACGCCAGTGTCTCCACAGAGCTCATGGTGGAGCCATCTGTGAGGACAATCAGCTCACGAACATACGTGTCTGCTATGACGTCAACAACTGTGAACGTGGGTGACACACATTTGTCTTTTAGTCCCCGAACTTCAGCTGTCCCCAAACCCAAATAACCCTGTGTGTATGTTGCAGTGAGGGGGACGTGGGACAACTGGACACGGTGGAGTTACTGCGATCCTCCCTGTGGCGCGACATCAAGCCGCACCAGGAAAAGAATCTGTAAACCGGATTACAGCAAGTACCGGTCAGTTTGTGTGTGTGTGTGTGTGTGTGTGTGTGTGTGAGAGACCTACTTTATATGTGTACGCTTTTTACATGTGTGGTTGTGTGTTGTCTTGGTCTTCAGTGTGTTACAGCCTAGACCTGGAGAATCAGGTCCTGGTCTGGACTCTGATCCATTTCACTGACATTCTGGATGTTGTGTGTTGCAGTGCAACTATCGGCCGACGGAAGGAGAAGGCCACATTCTTTGGGACTCCTGTCGTCACATGTGGCAGACTGCCCGATGGCGAGGAGTCTCAGAGCCAGCCGTGTGTCAATGCCCCCCCCTGCCCCTCCTGAAAGGGTCATCTAATCAACAGACCTACTGTGATCCCCTCATTGATGGTGAAGCTAAAAACACTGAAGAAGTAAAAGCTACTATTTCATGATGAAACATGATTACACCCGATTCATTGATTGGTGGAACGGCAGCGTGCGCGTCTGTGGGACTTCCTGTTACATTCTGTGACATCACTCCCCTGATCAATGAACCTGTTTATCCACAGCAGTCTGTGTTCAGGATGTTACCCATTAAAATAACTTCCACTGTGCTCTTAATGTGAAAGTGTTGTTTTTGTTCCTGTCTCCTACAGGGGCCCTCAGAGGCCCCCAGACCTTCACACTCCAGGTGGAGGGAAACTTAGCTGGCTTACTCATCGGATTACAGCCTTGTAGTGGGTCAGGGTTCAAGTCTGGCCGAAGTCCAGTCCAGGTTTTGGTAGCTGTTCTGGGAGTGTACGCATACTAGTGCCTGTGACCGTCAGGCTATCATTAGCGTGATGTTAGATGTGTTTTCATTAGTGATGGCAGCGGCACAAAAATTAGCCAACTTCCCGTTACAAATATTAAGAATCTCTTCAGCGAATGATGCTAACCCTTGCTGGCTAATTAGGCAGCATCATAACAAAGCTGGATCGGTCTTCTCGGTCCGGATGGACAGAAAACCATGTGGTCACGCCCTGATTGGCTCGGCCAACATGGCGGACAAGTTGTTAGCTAATGACATAGGAATACTCAAGCTTTAGCCCTGCCCACTCTGTTTTATTAACAGGTGACTGCACAAAAGATGAAAGGTCACATCTTCATGGCTCTTCCCACCAAAATAGCATCTCATCTGCTCAGCAGGTGCAATCTGTGCACATCCTCCCTCGACATGCCTCCTTGGCTAGGGATGGAGGAGTCCCCCCCCAAAAAAAAAGAAAACTGTTTGACATCATGGAAGTGTTCCCACAAGTCCCAGATCCAGTGTTTGCAGGACCTATTGGATCAGTAACACTCCAGTTCATCCACAGTGAGTCCTCCAGGATCAGGTGACCTGCTGGTCCGCCCTCATTATACAGAGCTGGTGGTTCAAGTCCAGTCCCATGGCAGAGACACACAATTAGACCAGAACCAGACAGACCCAAGGACCAAGATCTGAGATGTGGACCCTCAGTCCTCATTCTAGTGTAAGAACTTTATAGACAAATGAAAACAGTGAAACCACATCAGACCAGGAGCGTGGTCTGTGAGCCAGGTCTTCATTCAACAGGTCAGAGCCTGGACACGTATCAAACATGGCGGTTGCATCACATTATCTTAGACTCTCGTCTGCATTTTAGATGTGATGTGTCTCCCAGTAAAACCAGAGAAACTATGTGATGTCATTGTGACATCACACCAGCAGCATCACATCAAACTGACATGCCCACTTCAAATAAGCACTGCAAGTCAACTCAGAAGGTCCTTTTCAGACTGAACCTGGAACCTGAGACCAGGTTTTTCTCAAGGAAGCAGATTCAAGAAAACTTACATAGAGGATCAGAGCCACAATACCTTTGACTCAGCCAGTACCACAGTCTCAGAGTCTCGGTCTACAGATTGGGACCAGCAGGAGACCAGATTTTCTGTTTGCCCAGTTCAGTTCAGCTTGTTCACTTTTTCATCAAGAATTTATAAAGGTGGTCAATTATTTCAAAATAAAAGCCTGCACAGTGAATCCATGGTGATTCCCTGTGTTGTCCAGTAGATGTCCCCACTGCCCTGACTGTCCCCAGGTGAGCCTTCAAACTAAAATTGTTGGTTGAAAGAACCTTTATTCTGAAATCCATGAGGCTTTGTCACATCCTGAATCATTAGCAGCTAAGGCAGCAGACTCCATCACATCTGAGTTTCAACCAGAACCAGAGCAGATCCTGGATCTGACCTAGATCATAGGCCAAAGGCTTTTTGTTTGAAATACCGACATTTGTCACATGACCACTTTTCTTCACTCAACACAAATTAAATTTAGAAGAAAAACATTTTCAAAAAGTTTGTTTCATGTGACTGCGGCTCTGATCCTCCTTTGCAGCAGCTGAACTGTTTCTATTGGTCAGCTGAGGTGACATCACCACTCGTGCCCATTACAGTTAAGAGTGGACTTCTTGACCTGAGACAGGCCTCCAAGGACCAACTCCCACAATTCCTTGATGAGTTACAGATTTCAGCATCGTCGGTGATGGAAATGTTTCCTTTAGTCCAGCTACTCTGATGTCATCAGATGAGAGGCGGAGTCTCCACATCCCCAGCCCCTCACCTGTCAATTCCCTGTGAGCCAATCAGGGAGCACGGAGGTGGAGGGTGGATCATCTGAAACTTGCCCCTGAAACAGGACTGAGGGGAAGGAGCTGACTGGCTGCAGTCTGAGTCGAGTCTGATTGTTTCACGTTCTTCAGTCAGCTTTGAGTGGCCGAGAAACAGGAAATCAAATGAAAGAAAACAACTGGAGAGAAAAGAAGAGAGGAAACATGAGTCAGGACTGAGTCCTGGCCCCTCCCACAGCTGGTAAGGGATCACGGGCCTCTCAACATACAAGGGTTACTTTGAATTTATTAGGACTGTAACTGATTTGTGTGGGAAAGTACAACTGACTGTTGGCCCTGTTGTCAATGTGACTGAAGGACATTTTTCTGAATAGAAAAGGAGCTCAGACATCGACTTTTGATAGCTTAGAACTCCCTGCACCTTGAGACCTTCAAACAGCCTGGAGTAAATGAGGCCTATCTTTCTGTGTCACTCACCTTCAATGCTACGTTTGGGCCTCGACACCTGGCTGGCTGCTCTGCTCTGGTCTACGCAGAGAGGGGCTGATTTCCTCCTCAGGGTCATAGTAATAAAACTTCCTCAAGTAGGCGATCAGAGGCCTGAGGACAGAGAGTGAGAGATGCCTATTGGCTCTATTGATCAGTTCTGTATCAATTTTGTTCAGTACCCCACTGCTGTTTATACTTTGACCTGGTGAAAAGGTAAGTTTGAGCAGACTCCATGTTAAGCAGGGCTGATTAAAGATCAAGTCAGAAGAATCACATCTATATGAAGAATAAATTGATTACAGTCTTTTTTTTTTTTTAAAGAAAATATTTATTACAGATTCAAAGTACACACCCACACCCACACACACACACACACACACCCCCAACCAGGTATTGAGGACAGATTCTGCAATCAATAAGATCAACATATAAACCACCAAAACCAAAAACAGTCACCAGACATTGTGGGTTTGAGGTTCAGGTTCAGAGTCATGTACTCACGTGGGCAGAGGCAGCTCCTGGATGTGGTCTATCCGGACCAGCTGCCTAATGCAGAAGCGGCAGAGATGCTGCAGAGACTTAACACTGCTGAACCTGGAGACTGGGTACAGGAGCTGGACCGGGGTTGGGGGCAGACCTGAGGACCACACAATTACACCTGATGAGGAGCAAGGCAGCACTGAACTGAAGTCTCCACAGGAGCAGTGAGCGTCAAGACACCTTAGTTCTTTAACATGAACATGTTCAGGAAAAGACATCACCCCTCATTTGACTTCATTATAAATATTATCATATACACCCAGTGAAGAATTAATCTCCAGATCAGGTGAATTCAGTTTCTACAAAGGTAATGTGAGGTCATCGCTGCACTCAGCTCAGATGTTCACATTGTGGCATCACACAGGCAGAATAACCTTTATGGTGAGGACTACTCACCTCCTCTCAGTGAGAAGTTTCTTCCTTTGACAGGAAAGGGGACAGTGTGTTGACAGGGACAGATGGGTGAGAGACTACGAGATGAATGGTTGGATAGTTACCTGGGACTCTGGAGCGCAGGAAGTAGAGGAACTTTCCATTCTTGGAATGCATGATGGCTCTCTCTATGAACTCCACAACCGAGTGACAGCGGTCCTCAAACTTTGGGTGACACCACAGACTGAATGTTCCTGAAGGGGGAGGATGAGACCACGTCAGTGTTCAGGACCTGAGGGGGGAATCTGCACATCTGCACACTGCATCTCATGATCACTTCTGATGACAAGACTCAGATGCATGTATCAAATGTATGTGTTGCCTTGGTTGCTAGGTAACAGAAGCCATGGTTTGGGAAACTTAGACCAGGTCCTCAGAGGGATGTGATCAAATGTCACAAGTCTGGATCACTGTGACATAAAATTTTGTATAAATGTTTCTGGTCCTTATTTAGGAGACAAAGCTGTGGCATCATGAGTCAATCTCCACACCTGTGTTGTTTGTGTGTGTGTATTACCTCTGTAGTGCTCCATGCGTGTGTGGTGTGTGACTCCCTGGGATCTGAAACTCAGACTCAGGATGTATCGAGGGTCTGAGCTGTCCCGAACCAGGAACGACCCGTCTGGTTTCCCCTTCAGCTTCATCTCTGCATCCTCCCAGTTCATCGGCCCCCAGTACCACCCACACTGGAACGAACACACACAGTAACACTGACCAGCCCTCTGACACGACCCTGGAGTTGGAACTGTTTTAGGTCCCTGACTCTGGACTGGTTTCCATTCACCAGTCATTATGACAGCCAAGCCTGTGATTTGCAATAACAGTACACCCAGGGCTAATAATGTGAGCCCGACTGACACACAAAAAGGAACATATTCCATGTCTCTACACCACATAGTGGATTTAGGAGGACTGAAGTGTCTCCTAGGTCCAGGCTGGAGCTTCACATGTTTGCATGATATTGAAATAGGGGCCTCGCACCGACCTTCTCCAGTTCTCGTAGGCTGGTGGCGAAGCTATTGGCGTCGGGTCGACTGAGGGGGCATCGGGGGACGAGTCGTGGTGGGGGGTGTAGTCCGTCAGAACGAAGAGGAACCGGTCTTGGTAAACCTCTCAGGAAGGTGTCTGGTCCAGAACAAAGAGCTGTTAGTTTGTGTGCATGTTCATGTGAAAGAGAGAGATGGTGTGTGTCCCACCATTGAGGCTCAGGCTGTGTTGGATGGTGCTGAGGGAGGGGGGCAGGACCAGCGGTCGGGGGGGTAGAGATTGCATCGAGGCCCCCACATTGCATTCAGTGAAGGGCCCCTGCTGCTGGGGAGGGCCCCCGAAATCATCTGCAGACCGGAGAGGACAATGATTGACAGTCAGAGGAAAGGAAGACGGACAGATAGAGAGAGCAGAGAAAGGAAAATGACGAAGAGAAGGAGTACCAAGCAGACTGAGGCTCCGTCTGGGAGGAGGAGGAGGAGTTGGGGGATGTAGAGAGTTACCCCCTCTCCGAGAAATATCCACATCAACCAGAGACACCGTCTCACCTGTGCACACGCACACACATTAGTCCAGAAAAGGGAAGCTGTTAAATGTTAGTCTTCAGTTCAAGAGGAAGAAGGGGCAAAGAAAAAGTCTCAGCACAGAGAGAGGAGGACGACAGAGAGGAGGACACTGTGTACAGCAGTTACCGTTACATTAACAGTGAACTTTGTATGATCGCTGAAGAACACTTACTTTGACAGCCAGCCAGGTAAACACACATACACTCACCAGTGAAAGCAGGACTGAAGGGCACAGGAGAGAAGGCACTGTGAGGTCTGGACACCTGCAGCCTGATGGACACAAAGACCAGAATTTAACTGAACTCCTGGAGCAGCTTCATCGTCATCCCAGTGAGCTCACTCAGGCTGCTGTTGGGATGGACTGTCTGATAGTCAGCATGTTCATGGAATGAATGATAATGACGCTGATCTGGGACCGGTCATGGTGGAACCACAGAATTCGGTCCAGTCTCAGACCTGGACTAACCCTGGACCCGTTTCTATCATTGAGTCAAACCAAATGTGAGCTGAGATTAGAGGAGGGTTGTTTTAGATTCACCTGAAAATTCATTTCCTGTGACTGACCAATCTACTTATAAGCCCGCCCGCTTCATACAAAAACGACCAATCAATTACCAAAGACTGGAGTGAAGTAGGTTCTCACAGGAGGTCCTGTGTGTTCCAGCTGGTCTCAGGTGTGTCCTAACAGATCTATCTTCAGAGCCCCACCCCTCCTCACCTGCTACTGTCTTGCTCCGTGTTGCTGCAGGTGGAACCCCACACGTCCAGGAGACTCCCACCAGAGGAGATGGATGAGGCCAGGGAGGGCCTTTTGTCCAGCATCCCCCCTGACCCCCCACTGGAGCTCTTGGTTCTGAATAGTTTGCTGAGCCGGACCTTCAAGGACCCGCCTTTCCTTGACCTCCCACGTGGCGTCTTCTCTCCTTCCCTTCCTCCTGCGCCCGCCTCCCTCTGCAGGACCACCAAGGGGGAGGCAGACCGCCCGGGTGCCCCCAGGGCCACACCGAGTTTGGGGGTGGTAGCCCGGCTCTGGGGCTGGGAGCGGGACTGCTGCTGATGCTGCAGCCGGTGGCTTGGGTCTGGGCTGGAGTACAGCGGGGGGTCGGGGGAGGCCTGGAGACCATTGAGCGCTGCTGCAGCCTGGGGGGCCTGTGGGCGGATGGGGGCAAACAGACAAGGGGTGGTAGGACTGCTGATGTGGGGGTGGGAGTCCACACAGGGGGGTAAGGACACCGCAGCACCCAGGACAGACAGCGAGGACCGGCAGCCCTGATCCGTGCAGACCCCCGCCTCCTCTGCCAGTCTATGAACCTGCCTCATCAGACCGCTCAGAGTCCCACTGGAGAACACCTGCTCTGCCCCCCCAGGTGTTCCCCCACCACCAACATCCCCCAGCCTCTCTTCTTTCTCAGTGTCCCCTGTGTTTGTTCTGTCCCTGTGTGCCCCCTCACCCAACCCTGCCACCTCCTCAGACCCGAGACCTTCCAGGACCAGCAGGGCGTCACTGGTCTCACTGGGGTCCTCCCCGGGCCCTAATCCCACTGACCCTGTGGCCAGGACACTGAGACAGTTGCACCGAGAAAGGGGCATCACCATCTTCTCACCCCCCTCTCCACCCTCACCCAGGTGACCCAGCCTCTGAGCCAGGGACAAGACCGGGTCATCTCTCCCACCTGAGCAGTTCTTCCTGGGCTTCAGCAGGCCAAGATGCAGAGCTTGGTCCAGCAGACCTGGGGGCCATTTACCCAGTCGGTCTGAGAGCAGGCGGTGTCGGTGGCAGAGGACGGACCGGGACTCTGAGTCCAGAGCGGAGACGCCCTGCTGGGGAGTCTGGGACTCATCGGCCCCTTTGGACAGTCTGAGGACCGGGTGCCACTGGATGAGCTGCGGCTGCAGGTTTTCCCCTGCAGGTGGGATAGAACCCTGGTCCTTCCTGCCGGGTCCAGGTCCAGGACACGCTGTGGTGCTGCCAGGACCCGAACCGGCGTCCAGCTGATGTCTCCGTCTCTCTGCCTCCTCCTGAAGGAAGAGCGGGGGCGGCTGCTCCAGCCCGCACTCCAGGATCCGGTCTCCGGACCGCAGCAGGTTCTGAAACACCATCAGCTGCGCCCTGGACCCATGGCCCCCGGCTCCGTGTGGCATCGGGAAGTCCACGAACCTTTGGGCCGCCACGGCAAAATCCTCGGGCGGCGGAGGAGACAGCTGCACATCGGAGCCCGGCGGGGCCTGCGGCAACACCAGCCCGCCGTCCAGCTCCCCTTTTCCGGGGAGCGGTGAGCTGTAGTGCGGGGAGGCGGACCCGAGGCCCGCCGAGGAGCCGCCAGAGTCCAGCTCGAACCCGCCACCGCGATGTCCCAGCGCGGCTTTGACGGACATCAGGTCGTCGGGCTCGTCCAGCCGGTCGTACTCAGCCGCGGAGACGAGCCGCATCAGGACGAAGTCCGGAGACATTTCTTGCTGCGCGTCGTTCATGCTAACAGGCTAATGTTAGCTCCCCTTACATAACACAGAGGGAGCTAACGGCGGCTAACGGCGGCACCCGGCCGCCGAGCTAACCGGGCAGCCCCACGGAGCTCCGAGTCGCGGCCATGTAACGTCCGGACCTGGTGGCGACGGTTGCGGCTCCACTGAACGGCGACAGAACACGGACAGACATGAGCGACCAGCCCGGTGCCGCCGTTCGGTAACGGTAGCTGTTAGCCTCCTACCGACTCATCCTCCGGTCACACGCGGATGTGGAGATGAGGGCGGGGGGCGCGCGGCGGCTGCGCAACGACTGCATCAATAATCAATCATTGTTGATTGATTACCGGGGGCGCGTGCACGGCGTGAGCAGGGAAACCTAAACGCCACGCGGCTGCAGACGTGCTGGTACCGGAGAGTCCCGGTCTCCGCCGGCTCCCGCTCTCCTTCAGTTCGGTGTCGATTAATCGATCGTTCGATTAAAGCACCAATCAGGAACTTTCGTCAGCTGTTTTTAATAATAAGCTTTAGCTGAGGATGACGTCACCGAGCAGGTGAGGGAACCTGTGCTCCGAGTGTGTGCGTCACTTCCGTCACATGAGGGACACCAGACGGCTCTGACGGGGTCAGGTCAGTGACCTAAACCTCAGGTCAGGTGCACCGTTACTCTGCTAGATCCACTTAGTTTGCAGTGACCTCAAGAATGAAAAGCTGTGGAGTTGTTGTTGGTTTTTCTTTTTTGTTTGTTTGTTTTTTCGCTGTAGTTGTTGGTGTTTGGGGGTTTTTGTTGTTCTTTTGCACTTTTCAGTACCAGCTCAGTTTTTGGACAGATCCTTTAAGGAAAAAGGACAAACTTTAGCGATATTTGCAAGAACAACAAGCCGAAAGTCGCTTATAATAAGCAGACCTGGCAACACTGGTCAGGCGTCAGGTGTCGGCTCCGGTCACATGATGTTCGGGTATACTTTATTGTGTGAAACTAAAACCGGAACCTTCGCAGGGTTTGAGCCTGCGCGGGAAACTCCCCCATCCGGTCCACCATCAGAGCCGCCAGTGAAGGCCAAGGGTCAAAGGTCGGGTCACATTCTAGAACAATGTCAGTTTGTCACATCTGATGTTTCAACAGATACGTGAGTCACATGACTCTTTGGACCCCACAGTCCAGAGGTTTAAAGGTAGACCTCTGTGTGGTCTCTGATCCTCGATTAATCCAGTGAAAGTCTCAGCGGTCTCCGTCCTCAGAGAAACCCTCACAGTCTGGATTGTGAAACTAAACTGTCAAACCAGCGGTCAGGACTTCTGGGACTTTGTGATGTCACAACAAAGCAGTCACTGCCTTCAGCCATACCTCCAAGCCCCTCCTACCAGAACACAGTAATCAACTTTTCAGGATTTGGTTTCTCCAGGTGTTTTACCTGAAATCTACTGAAGTTTTATTGGGTCACTTAGAACACAGTCATCCAATCAGAGGAAGGAATCTCTGTGCTCCCTTCAGGGAACGAAGGATTTAAAATTTTCTGCAGCCTGTTTCCTCTGGTTTCTAAAGGGATTTCATTCATCCATCTTCTACCTCTACCAAGGGGTTTTGGAGGGCAGGGCCACCCTGGATAGCTCTCCAGTCCATCACAGAGACAGACAGACCTACGGACAGTTTAGAGTCACCATTGAACCCAAACATGTCTTTGGAGGCCCCAGGCCGGGAAACAAACCGGGACCTTATTGGAAGCAACATCACACAAAAAGTGTTAAGTCTGACTATTATTTTCCTTCACCGGTGACAGAAAATAAAATTCATCTGTCCTCGGCTGAGTCTGAGATCTGAGGATTAATTTCGCTTCAGGATTTTTTTTCCATGATTGAAGTGAAAATGAAGATAGGATTTTATTTGGAATTTAAGATCCCAATCCAACATTCCAAGTGAACCCTTCTTCAGGCTTGTAATGGTGCAAAGGATTGTGGGGAAAAAGGATACCAGAAGAAGCAGCCGCAGCAGCAGATATTTCAGTACAATATAGACTTTATTAGTTCACTAAAGTTGAATACGAAATAAAAAGCAGATCGGCTTTAAATGATTCACAATCCAGTAAATAATCGAGTTTAGGTTCATCAAGTCAACACAGGAAGCACATTCCCTACAGCTGCCGCACCTACAAAATAAAAGCCCTCCGAGGCTGAACACTTCACTGTCAACTCAGATCTCCATTTGAACTGTGGTCCAGTTTTCTTCCTGTGGTTCATCATCGATCGCGAAGTAATCCAGAGGAGCCAAGGTGGGCGGAGCCAAGCGGGACGCAGGTTCCTGCAGTGCCAGACGTGATTTTTCACACCAACTACAAACTTAATGTTTCAAGAAAAGTCCGTCTGCCAGGAGCGACGGCCGAGCTGCTACCAAACAAGCCATGAAGTGAGTTAGAAAACAAACAAAAACAAATCATGGTTCTTTGTGGCGTTGAGTAAACAAACCAACAGCGGGGGGGAGCCACCAAACTCAAGAGCAAAGTTCAGCTTCCAATCAAAAAGTCCGGAGGTTCATGAGTCCAAGAGTCCAACAGACGACACAGACCGAAATCATCAGAACTGCTTGGGGAATGTTTCATATCATTTTATTGTTTTTTTCAACTTTATTTTCATCATAGCAATGGAAAAATATAACCTTATACAAACGTCTTCAATTCTCTGAATCTTTTTTAAACAAGCAAAAACGGTGAGTGACCCTTTCCCAAACCAAAAACCAAACGCGTAATCAGCAGCTCACGCCGCTTGGGTCAAAGGTCGCTTCCTTTTCCATTTGGCACTCGCTCTGAGGATTCCCCGTGGGTCTTGACTTTTATCTTGAAGGGATTTAGTGCTGTTGTTGGGAGCGTGGAAGCTGCAGACTGAGCAGGTGCAGGCGAGTCCATCAGAGCTCCGTCGCCATTTTAGTGCTCGGAAGAAGAAGAAGAAGAAATAAGAGCAACAAAAATCTGAAGTTTTCCACAGAAGTCCACGAAGTCTCCGCTCTCTGATCCACAAGTCTTTGATTTTCTCATTGTGTTTTTCCATTTGCCCTCCTCCTCCCCTCCCCTGGCGAAGAGCGGGGGGGAACGGCAGGTCGGTGACGTCATGATGTCGTAGGAGAGCCCGGCTACAGCGAGAGAGGTGGGGGGGCTGGGGGGCTCGAATGAGTTTGTTTTTGTTTGGGGGGCGGGGTTGGGGGGGGTCAGCGTCCAGTCCACAGGCCATCAGGGGGAGGGGGAGAGGAGGGGTAGTTATCGCCTGCTGGATCTGAGGGTGGTGTGATGTCATCTCTCGCTCGCTCACTCGCTCACACGTCTTTCACACACTCATCTCACTCGACTTCTGCTTTGACCGACAAAGACAGAAGAGTAATTCCAGTGGGGCAGTTTGTCCTCATTGTTCACTGATGTCGATCTCTCACAGCTCTCTCTCGTTTCCCCGACCAGCAACAATCTGAAAGAAGAAGAGGCAGCGATGAGGACAAGCTGTGACAAAAGTTTGGCCCATCAGTTTTACTGAGTCATGTTATCAAACTCCTGCTGCTGTCTGTCTCTCTCCCCGTCTCTTACCAGGCCTGGCTCTTGAGCTTCCGCAGCTCCTTAGTGGCCCAGGTTGCCAGCGTCTTGGTCTTGATGGTTTTGGAGCGCCGCCCCTCTGTTAATAAGTCATTGATGATTGGACGAACCTCAACCAGCTTCATAACGTCTTTACCAAATGCTGTGCACAGGTCGCTGAGAACACAGACAGACAGACACACACACAGATTAAATTTAGGCCAACAACAAACCACCGATCGCGGTCATAGTAAAGACCGAAGCTCCTCCGCCAAAAAAACCCTGATTTGTCCAAAGCTTAATTTCAAAAACTCTGAATCACATTCTGACAGCGAGCATGACGATGGGGTCAGACTCATGACAGTGTGATGTCACCTCAAGTCACTAACTCACCCGATGAGTCCGGCAGCGTTGGCCACCACGCCGTCAGAGTGATCTTCATCCTCCGCTATGTGATGGATGAATGACAGGATGAACTCCACCCGGGGCTGGACCAGCATCACATCAGCTGCAGACAGAGGAAATGAGGGAAGATGAGAGGAAGTAAAGAAATAAAAAGTTCATCATGAAGCAACATGGTGGAGAGGTTGTGGTGACTGTTTGTTGGGTCCCGCAAAACCAGGAAGCTGTTGTGTACAGCCTTAAGCTTCCTGGGTGAAAAAAGACCCAAGTTTCTCTCTGACATTGTAAAATCCTCCTGGTCCACTGCAGCCAGGAGGAGGAACCAACGTCAGGGTGTCATGTGATCAGAGTGTGGGAGTTTCTTACGGTGGACGTTCTCCTGATCCCCCTTCAGGCCCTGGATGATCCCAGTGTAAGCCTCCAGACAGCCTTCCCTCAGCTCATTGAGGTAATCTACCATATCATAGTCAGTCTGAAACCATATAAGAACACAATCCTTAGTCTTTGGTTCTTCTCTCAGGAATCGGATTAAAGATCCTTTCACGACAGTAGCAACAGGAGGCGCTGGGTTTCAAACTACCAACCCACAGCTGCCATGTTCAGGTGTGTGCAGGTCTCAGATAAAGGTGGTTGGTTTTACATCACATTCAGAGTGGTGCATGATTTATCATCACAGACCTGACAGCTCAGAGTATCCATCATCACCACTGACTAAAAAGCCATTAGAGAAACAAACTTCCTTCTGACTGAGATCAGGCTAGTCCAGGCTTCTGGACACTGTGTTTCCTGGTTTCATTTCACCAGCAGAGGATCTGAGCTCTGTGTGTGCGTTACCTTGTCGACCTGGGCCTGTGAGGCCTGCTGCAGAGTGTCCAGGACAATGTCCAGATATTTCTTGAACTCTCCTCCGATGGCCAGAGCAATGTCACCAAAGGCTGAGAGAATCTGAGGCTTCACTGACCGGTGGACGTTCTCATTCTGAATACGGAGAAACAAACAGGAAGTTGTTCCCTTGCATTCAAGTTTGAACTTCACAGTTAAAAGTGTGGACAGGAAGTGTTTTGGTCTCAGATAAAAGTGGTTGTTTTTACATCCTGGATGGTCAGCGTGGTGCATGAATTATCATCATAGACCTCACATTGTGTGTGTGTGGGTAGATCCTCACCCCAAGGTTCTCCAGCAGCAAGTGCATGATTTCATCACAGTAAGGCAGGATGTTGGACATCAGCGCTCTGCACAGGTCACACACCAGACCGACCGCTGCCAGACACACCTGCAACATCACAGTCCACATCAACATGGTCAGCTGATTCACTTCCTATCTGATCCTCCTCCACATACTGAATTCAGTCAGATATTGATCATCTGACAGATTATTGATCCTCAACAAGCTGCAGGAAGAGACACTTCATAACCTCTGTACTGTAGGGTCCCCTGTGGCAACTGTGTGTCCTGACAGTCTGTACTCTGTCAGTCTGTCACCAGGTTCAGTGGCAGTTTAAACACCTCCTCAAAGACTTGGAAGGACTGAGACTGACCCCGGTCCTGGTAGATGTAGATCTGGACTCAGGCCTACCTGATACTCAGCGTAGTTCTTCAATCCGATGGCCAGGAAAGGTTTGAAGGCATCCATGTACTTCTGGAAGTCACTGCCCAGAACTGGAACACAAACCATCAGTCAGTCAGAAACCAGAGAACAGCCCAGGTCTTTGTGCTCAGACCAGAGTCCTTCATTGTGGATCTATTTGTTCACATTACATCAGTGTTGGTGATACTGTGGTGACCAACACTGAGCTGAGAGTACTGAACACAAAATCATCCACATGACCTGGAGGACTCTGGTCTGATGGTCAAGTCTGTACCTGGTCATAATGGAAGATCCACAAAAAGTGCAGCTGTTTTGTGTGTGTGTGTATTAATTTCACCTTCCACTAGTGTAGACACCGCCATCAGAGCGTCTTCCTGAACGCCTCCGGAGCCGGCAGTACTCTGAAACATCCTCAGCAGAGATGCCATGACCACATCTGAGATCTGCAAAGCGTCCTGATGCTGCACTTTACGAAGGACATTCTGACAGGAAACAGGAAACACTGAAGTTTATTCTGAAAATGTCCCCATCACAATAAGACCTTAGGTGACACCTGTTGACCAGTACAAGCAGAGTGACATGCCTCACCTGCAGAGTGGCACACAACAGCGACTGCAGGTCATTGAACTGGATTCTGTCTGAGGTGCTCTGGATGTGGGACTGCAACAGAAGAAAACCAGTTACAGCTCTGGATTCATCTTCATTTCACCTCCCTCTAGATGTTAAAATGCTGAGCATTTACTGTGAGGCTCATCAAGCCCCACCCCCATCTCCTGTATCTCACCTCCATCTGCAGGACCTGCTGCAGTCTTTCCATGATGACCAGGGTGGTTTTCTGGACAGCAGGGTAACAGTCCTTGGCGCTATTTTTGACAATTTCCATTAGAGCCTCATAGGCGGCAGAACGCAGGTTGTTCTGGTGACCATCAGGCCTAGACAGGGAACGAGAGAAACCATCAAAAAGTGGATCAGAGCAACAGAGACAATCAGGACACAGACCTCAGGGTCCTGAGGGGTCACACACACACACACACACACACACACAAGTCTGCATTAAAACCTACAAAGACCCTGAGCTCAAAAGAAGCCCAACCCCTCTGCAAAAGAAGGTACAAAAAAGCAATAAAATAAATAAATCTTAAAAATAAATACAAATGAAAATGGTAATTTTGTAATAGCACTGGTGTCCATGGCATAGATCTGAGTTAACTGACGCTGGTCTTTCAATCATCCCTGGGAAAGACAGATGCTGTCTTTCTTGATTGTGATTGGCCAAATACAGCTGTGGACTGACGTTGGTTGCCAAGCTCTAATGGTTTTGTGAAGATAGCAGTCCCAATTCTGTAAGTCCTGTCCATCCTTGATCCCTCGACCCCCCCCCCCCCCCCAAAACAAACAAACCAAAAAAAAAAAAAAAAAAAACCTCTGGATCTCGACGAATCAGATGCTACATATCTTGTTTGTAAAAACAGTGAGTTTCATCGAAAAGCGACTAGTTTGCAGCTATGTAAGGAGGTCATGGTTTACGATGTTCTGTGTAGAAGATAAACCAGACCTCCGATTTCTCACCTGTCCAGAGGCTCCTCCCCTTTTCCTGCCCCCCCTCCCAGGCTGGAACCCTGCCTGGAAGTCCTGAGACTTCCTGATATCAGGAAGAAACTAACACCACAAACTGCACGCTACTGAGACAGTGGCCATGCAACTGATGACATCACTTCCTGCACTCAGGTTTCTCATCAGCCCACCTGTCCGTGGTCTCCAGCAGTTTCTGGACAATGATCTCAAAGGATGAGGACAGACAGTAGGTGCTGGGCTCTTCCTGGTCCTCTGCAGCATCCGTGGCCTCGTAAGCCGCCTCTGCCAGGGACGAGAACGCCTGAAAGGAGAGAGAGATGCCTGTCATCATATTGGTGGATCAAGACATTTCTTAAATTTATTCAAACTGCTCAAGGACCACTCTTTAAAAAAAAAAAAAAATCTGAATTAGCAAATTCCAAATCCTTGAGGAAGCCAGTCCAGTTCTTACCCAGCAGACGTTGGAAGCCACTCTGGGCTCAGCACCCAGACCCTCAATCAGACACTGCAGGAGCGGTGCCAGGTAGAGCTCATTGATGGCAGCTTCAGGCAGCAGCTCACAGATCCTCCCCACCGTCCATGCTGTGGTGTCCCTCACCACCACACTAGGGTCCTTCATCAGCTCAATCAGCGTCTGCATTGCCTGCATTAGGGGGATGACTTGATCAGAATTTAGTTTGAACCAGGTTTACAGATACAAACCAAGCAGCTTGACTGACATGTACGACAAGTGGTTTGAGCTGGTTGAGTTCAGGCCCCTCCAGGATGGAGCCGAAGGCCATGACGGAGGCGTCACGGTAACGCCAGTCGGGATGTTTGATGTGTTCTTTGATGAAAGGCAGAACATGAGGAACCACATCGTCCTCACAGCAGGTCGCCAGCAACATCAGACACACGCCTGCAGCCTTACACGGGTTCCAGTCATCATCATCATCATTCTCATCCTGCACAAAAACAAACAGACTGCTGGTGAGATAAACCTACAGGAACAGACTGTTCAACGAAGGCCAGGACAGACTATCTGCTATGTCACCTGTTTGGTGAGGGTCTGGGTCAGGATGGGGACCAGATACTGCAAGGCCCCTTTGGCATAGAATTTACTGGTGTGCTCTGGGGGGCGGCCCTGCTCCGAGGCCTGGCATTGGACAACAAACAGGACTAGTCAGTGTGGCAGGGTTTAACACAGTGAAACTCAAACATGCTAAGGTCTCTTCTCACACACCTCTGAAGCCTCAATGGCCAAGTCCATCTCTTCATCACAGACATTGGACCAGAACTCAATGCCCTGCAAGGCCACCTCATCAATGTCACTCTTCATTGCCTCAATGGTGATCTAAGGAGACAAGGAAGAATGAAGGGGGTGAGAAGGAAAAATAAAAAGGAAGAGACAAAATAAGTTAAACTCCTGAGCATCTCGAGGTGGAACATGACAGTGTTGGCGGCTATCTGTTTAGCACACTAACCTCAACAGGACACAAACTATCAATACTGTAAAGAACGGTGACCTTTGACCTCAATACAGAGATGAGATGATCACTGAACTTAAATTCGGACTAGTTGAATGAGCACCTGTCACCATCCCTCCTTCATCAGTGGTTACCTTGAACCCAAAACCTCTTTTGCTTTAAATATCCAAATTCTGTCACAAGAACAACACTAAACACAGGGCTTTTAGAGCTGACTCAAGTTTAAAGAGGAAACAGAGAAAGAACAATCAGGAGGAATAAAAGCTCTAAAGACCAGCTGATGGAGGCTGAAGACAGTCAACTAACATCACTTCTCTGGACATGGAGACAGGTAGTCACAGATGTGTGATCTTACCGCAAACAGGGCGGGGCCCATGTATGTCTCCATATACTGATAATACAGGGACATGATCTTCACCAGGTTCTGTAAAGCCGCCACGCGCACCTGCAAACACAACAGTGTTACACACCAATACACACAGTCAGTGTGAAAAGGTCACTGTTCAATTGTCTGATTCACTCACTCTGGTGTCTGGACACTGAGTGGCTTCACACACCACCTGCATGATGAAGTGTCTCTCTGTCTGGAAGATAGAAAATATCTGTCAGCATCCATTTATCTCCATAATCATCATCAGGTCAAACTGATGAGCCGTGTTTTTGTGTGCACGCTTACCTCCTTGTCAAAGTTTGCCTTGGTGAACTCCAGGGAGTTAAGCAGGGCATTGGTAGCAGCCAGCTTCACATTGTTACTGGGCTCCTCCTTTCTCATGCCCTGAATAATGGCTGTCAGGATCTGGTTGGCATTTTCCTGCAGCTGCTCTGGATCCTGAAGAAAGAAGCATCACAATCGTCATCATCAAGGTAGTACCCACATCAATATAGACTCGGTGTGCGTAGTCACTCACGATGTCCTGGCATATGTATCCAATGGCCTCCAGTGTGGATTCCTTCATGTGTTCAGTGCTGGAGGGGTCTGTGACATTGGCCACCAGCTGTGGGATCAGCTCAGGCCACTGGTTAACGGGAATTTCTGCACAGGCAATCCCAGCAACACACTGTGACGCCGAGCTGGGCCGATATGTCTCTGTGCCCAGAGTCTGTAAAACCTGGAGTGCAGACAGACAGAGATGGTAGGACACAACGTGACCACTGACATCAGACAGACCTGCCCAGCGGTGTTCTGAGTCCTTACATAATTTTTGATTTCGCGGCGAGCGTTGGCGTCGATGGCCAGCCATCTCTGCTGGTATTGTGTTTTGACATCAGGGTCTTTGGAGGTCAGAGAGTTCTTCACCTGCAGCCCAGCAGCAACTCGAGCCACCTGAGTGTTCCCTGGGTTCGCCAACACTTTGGACAACTCCACCAGGAATGTGGGCTAGAGGTGGAGTGATATCAGAGGAAGAAAGATCACATGACGGTTAAATGAGATCCTCATCTGAGTGAAAACCTTTTAGATAAATCTCTTCCTGGGCGTTAAATGCATCACATTTACAAAGTCTGAAGTTCCCGTTCTGATTAAAAAAAAAAAAACAAACAAACAAACAACAAAAAAAATAAATAGTTTTTTCAGGCAGTGGATAAAGTCATTCCAACACCAGGTGTTTGGTTCAGTATCAGACATGCAGCATTTAAACCTTCACAATGGAGAGGAATCACGGACAGCAAAGTTGTAGGAAAACACCTGGGGCGAGTGGAGTCTGGATCAGATTTAGGGTCAGTTCTTGTCTTGGTTTAAGGCTGACACCAGTCGCAATCAGCACTGAACTGCAGTTGTGTTTATTTAACAACAGAAGCTGAGACTGAACATTTTGTCTGTTTGGAAACGAGGCTGCTCAGCTGGATCACAGCTGCTGATCAGGGGTCTGCTTAGACTGACGTCATTTCCAGCTCTGAGAGCTGAGTCAGGCCATCCTCCATGTCTCCTCATCACACCTGATCATCTCCTCCATGTTAAAGTATGATGCCCTTCTCCCTGGGTCACTGACACTTCCTGTCTATATCTGCTGTCATCACACTTATCCTTACCACAGCTGCTGTTGCCTGACCTGACACAAATCAGTCAACAGGATGAAGAACTCCTGTCACCACATGTGGAGTAAGCTGCACGTGGACACTAATGTGATTGAGAAGTTCTATGACAACATTCATTGGAATGTCCTACAACTTGGATATTACACATGTTGTAGTCAAGGTATTTACTTTGTTGATACATACATCTTGATTCTTAATGTGCAGCATTTTTTTTTTCTGAAACAAATGTATAGGTTAGTGCTTCAGTTCTGACACCGTTTCTGAACATCTATACAGTTTCTCAGCGCGTGAAGAGACTGAGCAGCTACAGCAGTTAATAGGATGCAGTTTAACAGGAGTGTGAAGAAACATGCAGGGACATTTCACAGAGTGATGTAGAAGAATTCAAGGTTTGTTCTGACAGAGACAGAAATGTGGTCAGTCAGCACATGGATGTGGTTAAGTCCAGTTAGCCATTCACTTCAGTCAGAGCATGTCAATGCAGTGAAGCATTAAAGAACATGACTATCACTGACAACAATCCTTTTTTCATAAAAAGGTATCAGTCAGTCAGGATCTGGTTAACAGGCCCACAAACCCAGAGTCCCGTCAGACTCAGGCCCTGCCCTGAAAGTTTGTGATGATAGAAATACGTCAAGAAAAGAATCAAATATTTGTTTGCTTTTCATTAATTTCACCAAAAGAATGAACTCGGACATGCAGCCCTCCGGCTGTGGTGTCGGGCTGCAAGTGTGCGTGTGTGTTGGTTAGTGTTGGGGGAGGAGGGGTGGCAGCAGCAGAGGAGCCGGGCGGGGAGGGGGCTCCAGCTGTATTCGGCTCCATCCACGTTGCTGCCTGCCTACAGCCGCGGGCCGGCCCCGCCGCTCCTCCGAACTCACCAGGTTCTCTATCGCCGCCTGCTCCAGAAACTTCTGTGCCGCCTCCAGTTCATTCCGATCTGGGGAGAGAGGGGGAGAGAGGGGGAGGGGGGAGAGGAGTGATTCAGTGTAACGCTAGCTAAGAAGCACGCAGGCTAACACACGATAAGGAGCCGTTAGCTGGCGTTAAACGGGTTTATCTGTCGTTTAACGGCAGCGCACTCAGCTTTTCTCCCCCATTAGTGGGGCCAGAGCCGGCTGGAGGCAGCTCTGCCTCCGGAAACCCCGGAAAGGGCTGCAGACACGCCGATGCTCCAACGTGCGTGTTAGCCCTGTGAGCAGGAACGGCTCTGCTAGCATGCTAAAATTAGCCGGTGTCAAAAGTGACTTAAATAAAGTTTAAACAATAAACTGCAAAACGGACAAAACAGCGTTAACTCAGTGTGGAGCTGATGAAGCCGGCCGGGCGTCCCTCTGGTCTGATCGGAGTAATGTGAGCCGGTCCGGGCGGCAGCAGGCGGCCGGCCGTTTGAATGGTCCGAGCTAACGGTGGACTAGCAGAGAAGCTACAGAAGGCATGGGCAGGGTCGATGCTGCTAACGGCTACACCCCGGAGCTGGGTCGACCCCGCCGACAGAAATACGCCTTATTGTGATGTGACAACGCACCTCCAGTCCATCTCAGCGGAACGGCCGGATCGTTACGCCGCTTAACAGCGACGAAAGTCCAGACAGAGTGCTAAGTCAGCAGCGGTAGTTGAGGCCGTAGCGTTAGCGGTTAGCACGATAAGCTAGCAGCGACTTAGAGCCATTTCCCTCCTTCAAACTTTCCTCAGCCCGGCGGAGCTGCCCCAGGCTGCCGCGGCCGCCGGCCCCGCGGCCCGTGGCCCGGCCGTGTCGTGTGTGTGGTCGGTACCTACCTGGAGAGACAGTTTTCTCGAGGATCGTGATGAGTTCCATTCCTCCCCGGCGCGCTCTCTGCTTTCCAACGGTGTCGGTTGCCGCGCAGCTCTCAGTGGGATTATATTTCTTCCACGGGGCTCGGTCGGTACCAGCCAGGGGCGGGTGGAGTCGGTGAGGAGACGGGCGGAGGGTCCCCGGTGCTGGATCGATGTTTTCGGGTGTGACGGAGGGGGAAGCGGTCCGGCTGCGGAGGTCGTCCTGGTCCTTCTGCCGCCCGTTCACATCCTGTGCTGTCGGAAGGAAAGGCCGCGCGCTTCTCTCCCGCGGAGGGATATCACGCACTGTGACGGAGCCCTGCTGCATTGACTGACCGTCGGATATTGTAACACTCGTGGGGGGGGGGGCGGTTATCCAACTGAGCTATTAGAGAATCTGACAGCTGGGAAGCTGCTGATTCACTGATGTGGATCCCCGAACAGGGACTGGACCTCCTAACCCTTAATGACGTAGGAAAAGTAGATTCAGCAGAAAAAACAGATCAGGATCTACAACCTGATGACGTCAGAGCAAAGTCTGATGCCCGCAGCCACACAATTAAAAAGTACTTTTATTGTGAAAGTAACCGGAAGAAGAAAATGTATTGATACTTTAACAGGAAGTGCGTGACGTAGTTTTTGGGCGGGAGTTTGAATACAGGCCGTTCAACATGGCGGCCGGGTCCTTTCTGAGGACTGATGAGTCAGACTGATACTGACCCGGTTTGTTTTAACGTGTCACAGCAGGTCCTGGTCCTCCTTTTTACTTTCATCACACTGCTGAGACTCTTCTTCGAGAAATGAACAAACATTCAGACACCATAAAAAACAAACCCATTGCTTCTTTATTAGTCATTTTACAGTAGTCACTCATACGTAGCTGCCTTGAGTTGGTCTTTTTGTGTCTCTTTTTACTTTTTGTTCCAACTTCTTCCAAATTTTCTTTCCACAACGGAAGAACCATGGACAAAGAATAAAAACAAACAGGAAGAAATAAACAGAAGAAATGCCCCTTTTCACAACAAAACTACATTTGGCAAAAGGTGAGGATGAAGATGATTATCCAGTGCATCTTTCAAACATCAATTCAGTTTTTACTAAGATAGAGAAAATGTCAGGATGTCTGATTCAGTAAGAGCTTTCAGGAGTCGGGGATAACTGTCCAATTAGAATTAACCTCCTCACTTGTTGCTAAGTGAAGTTTGAAGCATTGTTGACAGGATGTGAGTCTGCAGGGGTCAAGGCCATGATACAGTGGGGGGGGGGGGGGGGAAACAAAAAACAAAAAACACCAAACAACTAATTTACAACAGAACAGATTAAAAAAAAAATAAAAATAAAAACTGACCCATTCAGACTCTAACACAGTGAAACGTTGATCTGGTGAATTTATGGCACAACATGGCGTCACAGCCACTTCAAACTTAATAATACTTCCCATTTCACAGACATGGTGGCACCAACACCAACCAGCTGGTCAATGTGGCTGGTTCTCCAGAGACGTTTGACCTCTACTGCAGCGCTACATGGGCCCTGGATCAGACCACGGGACCAGGGCAAAGACACGTGAAAGACCACCCCCCCCCTCTGTGTCAGCCAGATCCCCACCACCTCAGACTGAACGAGGCATAAACTGACGACAGATAATGGATGCCCCAGGCCCTGGGCGGTGATAGATCTACCTGGATCAATAACTGCTGCAATACTCAGAAGACTGATTTGAACGGTTCCCTCAGATCAACAGTCCTAAACCTGAACGTGTAAAACAGAAAATCAGGTGGAACTACAGCGGGTCAAGTTTTATTTTTATAACAAATGCCAATGATTGATCATCAGAACTGAATTGAGAAATTTTCACATGGTCCATTAAACAATTAACAGGACCAATCAGTCACCTTTGATCATGAGCTAAATGACATTGCTTGCTAGCAGGTCAACACTTGTTTGGCTACTGTTACATGCCAGGTTAGTTTGTGGAAATGAATTTGGGCTTGATTTTTTATTTATGTTTTTTTTTTTTTTTTATTTGGGCTTGGATTTGAGTTTCTTCCCGCTCTTTGTCTCCAGATGATTTTCATGGCAGATTCAGTTTAACATTGGAGGTGATGGAACAGTGAAGGGGTGGCTAATCAACATGCAGCCAGAACAAACAAATGAATTATTTCCATGATCAACTGGCTGTTTGATTTGTCGTGTACATTTGCACATATGAGCCCCCCTGCCCCCCTGCCCCCCCTCCACCCACAGACACACACAAAATGACTGAAGAGCTGAACGTCCATTTGCTGAAACTTCAGGGCAATTTTAGGAAAAATCATTCATGTTTACGGACAAATCGACCAATAGATTAAAGACTTTCACTCCATCCTGATGTGATATTCAGGCTTTGGTCCAGTTTTCATGAGTACCGCCCTGAGAAACTACAGAAGCCCATTTCAGCCAACTAAGTAAAAAGAACCAGAAAAACCAAGCAAAACATGACATTCCCTAAGAGTCAGAATCTTCAGAATGACCTTTAAGTTCTGATTCTCAATTACAAAGATGAGAACTCTGGATTAGGAGAGTCAGGATTATTGACTCTTCAATTTTTTAAATCTTAAGTATAAAACTCATCAGACTGAGCACCAAAATCAGGTGATTCATCAAGATTCTTCAAGAAAACCTTATTAAAAAGGAGATAAGACAGAAACTGGGTTCTGATTCACGATTATAGAATAAAATCTGATTCTGAGATGAACCAGGACCCCCCCTCCTAAAAAAAAAGACTAAAGCAAAAACTAAGTAATCTTTTTAAACTTTTCAGTTTATTGTTGCTAGCAGGAATGGGCTTCCATAGAAGACAGGAAGAGAAGTTCTTTATGTGGAGACAAGATGGATGGAGTGTGAAACACAAAAACTTGGATGGACTCAGTTCTGACTGAACAGGAATGTCTCGGTTTGACTGGATGGAGTTGTGGCACAAAATAAATAAAAACCTGACTGAAAGAAAAATACTCCTGAGAGAAAACATGATTGATCAACTGTGATCAACAGGCAGACGGAGCCCAGATCACTAAGTGAGGGGGAGACGAGTCTCTGAGGCAAATGTAGAAGACATTTAGGCTCAGAGTCAAACACACCCAGCGCTGTCGGCCTGAGCGCACACACACAGAGACACACAAAGATGAAGGAAAACACCTCAACCCAAATCCAGATCAGAACGAACCTGACCAGCATCCATTTAGCCTAGTTTAGCTCAAATACTGAGAGCAGCTGAAATGTTAGCCTATCATCTGGTCTGAGGTCCAGAGTAAGATTCTGGGTCAGAACCAGGTCCCCTCTTCTTTTTGGATCTCTTTCAGAAAGATTTCCTTCTCCTGAGCATGGAGGGAGATCACACTCAGACACACACACACATGCACACACACGCTGAATCGGCTCTGTGTTCAGGTACATTCATTCTGCTTCAGTTTGTTCCTGACTGACGTCTGACTCAAGGATCTTCCTGTCTGTACATTCTGTCTCGTGGGAAACACCCATCTGCGAAAATCTAAAGTGAAGGTCTGATGCCATTTCTGCGTTCAAACCAACTGTCCATGTCCTCTGGGGACAGCTTTTAGGACTGCCCACTTCCCCTAGAGCTGCATGGGAGGACAGACAGTTCAGAATGAGGAGTTTAGCCTAGCTTAGCACAAAGACCGGAAGCTGAGGGAAACTGCATATGTTCAACCCTCCCGCAATAACGTCTGGTAACCTGGAACACTATGACTTCCTGGGTGGGTGTGTGTATGTGTGGGCGGGGGGGGGGGGGGGGGTAACAGCAGCTCAGATATGGAACATGAAGGACTAAGCATCCTTGTTCTGCGGGAGTGTCTGATTGGTCAAAAGATGGAGGACGGAAGGAAGGAAACAAGGAGAGGACTGTCTCATGGGGGGTCAGAGGTTAAGGGTCATTTACAGTAAACTACAGATATATACACACACCCAATAGTACAGAGAACAAATATGTACATGCTCAGGGTTTCTATTTTTTTAACTATTACCAACCACTGTTTCCCAAAATATGTCTCTGGTCCTCTTCCTGCTCTTCCTCCTCATTCGCTCTACTCACCAACCAACAAACTTCTCCCAGCTTTAGGAGAAATGTTGCACAGTTCATTCTCCTTTTCCTCCTCCTCTTCCTCACCTATCTGTAGTGTAACGAGGAGGGAGGCGGGGCTTTCACTTTGTCATGTCACGTGATAGAAGAGACCTTTAGCTGTTCTTGAGCAGCGTTCTGTCTTCAGGAGGACAGGAAGAAGAGGAGGAGGCAGACGTGGATGAGGAAGATGAAGCAGCAGCTGTGTTGGCAGAAGAGGAAGAAGAGGATGTGGAGGAGGTGGCAGTGGCAGCGAGGGCGGGGAAGGAGAGAAGCTGCCCGGTCTCAGATGAGAGGAGGGAACAGGAGCGCAGGTCAACCGTCTGCAGGGAGGAGCAGCGGCGCAGCAGCGGGACACACTGCTCCGTCACTTTAACACAACCTGAAGCACAAGAGCCAATCAGCACGTGCCACCACGCTCTCCAAAATAAAATAGGAAGTGTCTCTGAGGTCAGTTGGCCTTGGATATGCATTTACCTGCCAGGTTGATGTGGGTGAGGCTCTCTCTCAGGGGGGAGATGGGGGAGGTGATGGTGTGGACCGTCTGGTCTGTGATGTTTCCACACTGACTGAGGTCCAACCTGCTCAGGTGAGGGACGTAACGCACCAACAGACGAGATGAAGCATCTGTCAAGTCCAAACCAGCCAATCGCAGCTCACTCACATTCTGGAAACGGCCCACTCTGGTTTCACCATGGGCTGATCAACCATCAGAGAGCAGACAGGGCTTCATTAATGTTCAGCTAATAAACAGGTTTTCATGGAGGGATGAGTTTATCTTTAACTTACACATTTACTCTAAAAACAGCTAGCAAATCCATCCGAGGTTTCACTTAGACCTTCATTCTTCAAGGTCAAAGTTGATTTCAGGGTTAAGACAGTCTATCAGTTGCAGTCTTCAGACCGTTTTTATGTGATCGTCTTTTCCTCTTACATTATTTTAAATGTGTTGAATTGTGTGATTTATTTTTACGTAGTTGTTCAGGTGTTTGAGTATTTGATGGCGTTGTGTGAATGTTTTCATTCCATCACCATGTGGGGCAGACAATAAAGCTATCTATCTGTTCATTTGTCTGGATCACAGTAAACTGATTTTTTTATTTTCATTTTATTTTGAGCTGTAGTTCAACTTAATTTAAGACTCACTTTAGACTTTTTTTGTCACTTAGAGGGAAAGCAAAGTTTTAAATTAAAACTTGGAAAAACACCTTAACTAGAGACTTTAATTTACAGTGAAATTAAATCTGCAATAATGATCAGTTTAAGGTGTTAACATCTCTTAAAAGTTTACATGTACCCCTTCATTCATTTCACCGTTAAGGTAAAGGTTTTAATTTCCCCATGTCTGAGGACGGCGGGTACTGCCATGTCTCACCTGTCCTGGTGTCAGGTGGGGGGGCAAGCAGCTCTCTCAGGTGCGAGTCTTTGAGGTCCTCCACTCTGCTGACATCCAGCAGCCTCAGGCAGGGACAGACAGCCTGACATAGAGCTGAAACCACTGGCCACGGGCACCCAGATACATTGAGCTCCAGCAGACCTGAACAGGTCATACAGGTGAGTCCAGTTGAGTCACTGCACTGAATCCTGCTGCCTTGTTGAGCAGTAAAAATTGCAAAGATTTGCTCTAAGATCCACTCCTACACACATACACACGAACCAAGTTACCTTGCAGGCGGTTGATAAGCCACATCAGCTGTTTCTTGGAGATATTGGTGTAGCCCAGGTTGAGGGAGACAGGCTGTCGCCGGATGATACCACTCAGCATGGGGGGGGTGATGGAGCGCTGCCGGCTGAGGTCGATCTGAGTCCACAGCCTCTTGTCACAGCACCTGAAGGACACAAATTAGTTTGAGTAAACAGTTCTGATTCTGAATACCAATGTTCTGGACTCGAGAAGTCCCCTTCACTCACTTCCTGCCCCACCTCCTTCTAAAGCACGACCATCATTTCATCAAAGTGGCCCTTTAGCCCAAATATAAGAGGTTTAGAAAAGAGAGAGAATTGGCCCTCCAACAGAGAGAGATGCAAATTACATGAAATTTAAAAACTAATTGTTTTCATATGCATGTATATTATTTTTTTGCCATGCTTTCATATATAATGCTTTCATTGTGACCTCACAGATGCGACAGTGGCGTATGAAACCCAATCAGCAATGTAACAAAATGCAGGTCTGAGGGCGGTCCTGGGCTCACCAGCGGCTCCAGGTGCGACAGACCCTCATGCAGACACACAGCTCCCGGTGACTCAGGTAGGTGAAGACTCTGAGCCAAACATCCCGTGTCATGATATGGGACGTTCCACAGTCCAGAGGCAGACAGCTGGGCTCGGGGCAGGCAGGCGGCGGGCGCACCAGGTGTCTCTCCATCTGAATGGGTCGAGGGGGGGATGGCACAGCCGGGGGGCTGCGCTTCATCATTTGAGAGCGTGGGGCGATGCGCGACGGCTGGGAGCAGGGAGATGCCGCCATCGCTGACATCATCAGGCCGCCTCCCCCTGGACCTCCCCCTCCGCCGCCATTAGAGGTGGGGATGGAGGAGGAGGAGGAAGAGACGTTGTTCCTGGATGCCTGGTTCTTGTTGTTGCTACGGATCTTATTGCCACGACTTCCGCTGCCTTTAGTCCCTCCTCCTCCTCCCCCACTGTGTCTGTGATTGGTCAGAACCCCACTGGCATTTTCCTTCTCCCCTCCCTCCCTTCCCGTCCCACCTCGTGTCCGTCCATTGCGCGCTTCTTGCCCATTGCTGCGCTGCTTCCCCGGAAAGCTGTCGTGTTGCGAAGACGGAGGCATCTGATTGGAGGAGAGGGGTGAAGGCGGGGGGAGGGAGGAGGCGTTTTTCCTGGTCCTGTCCTCCTCCTCTCCATCCAAGAGCCCTCCTTTCCGTCCTCGTGAAGGTATCCCCGAATCTCCTCCCCCTCTTCGCCGGGCTTTGTCTCCGCCTCCCTGCTCCTCTTCCCGCTCCTCCTCCTCACCCCTTCCTCCCTCCCCCTCCGACTCCTCGCTGGCACTGAAGCCGAGCTCAGCCAGGCGTCTCTCTCTCTCCCTCTCCCTCTCCCTCTCACTGCGATTCCTCTCCCGCTCCGTCCGGCCCCCACTGCTGTTGGCGTAGACCATGGGAGGAGGCGGTGCAGGGGAGGACGATGAGGGTGAGGAGCCTCCCCCCTGCTCTCCCCTCAAGGACTCATCGGAGTCAGACTCAGAGTCGGACTCAGAACTGGAGGAGGATGAAGACGAGGACTCAGCCCGACGCTCCAGCAGGCACATCCTTTTAAAACGCTCCAGTTTCTCTCTGTGATGGGAGCGCTGGTCTGCACTCGATGTCCCCCCAGCTCCTCCCCCGACTCCCCCACTGCCTCCTCCAGGCTGAGAAGAAGATGAGGTGGAGGAGCCCTGCAGTCCTCCAGCTCCTCCCGTACCTGAGGAGGCTGGACCATTGGACTCTTCCTGTTTGGGTTTCTGATGGAGAAAGTGGAGGGTGGAAAGGAGTGATTTTAATGACATGTGAACACACAAAGACGTTTTGCACATTCAGGTCAGTTCAGTGTTCGTTATCTGAATTAACAAACTCAGTCCAACCAAACCAGAAAACAAGAATCAAAGCCAGAACAGAACATTTGCACCTTTTTGAGGCGTTTTTCGTGAGCTCCTTTCATCTAGAGGGAAACACAGAGCAGATAATCAGAGTGGAGACATGAATTGGGGTGGGCATGCAGGAAAGGGTCTGGATCTGAACCCAGGTCCCTGAGGAGACCAGGAACGCTGATGCCCACCTTCTTCTTGGGCCCGCTGTCCTGAGGCAGCTCCTTCTCCTTCTTCCTCTTGTGTCCCCCTTCCGTCCTCCCTGCCTCGTCCATGGAAGGGGGTACTTTCTTTTTAGGAGGAGGATCATCTGTGAGCTTCCAGCGACCCACCTCCCCATTGTCAAGCCTTCGTTTCCCAGATCCATCGGCCTGGTCCTGGAAGACACAAAGGGGTCAACCTGTAGCTCTACGGAAACAAATACAGTGGCCTGGTGAGGATATTTGGAGCCAGTCTTAATGTCAAAACCACGTGAAGATGAACTGAAATTACATAAAAACGAACAAGTAAAACACTGAAGCAGATCCTGGTCCTGGTGTGGTTACTGGTCTGACTCACCTTGCTGGTCTTGCCCTCTTTGTGACACTTTGGACACTCCCAGCAGTTTGGGATCTCATCGTTGATGATTCCTTCAGCTTTGCCCATCTGAGGAGAGACAGCACCATGACAGTTATAAGAACAGCCACTGACAGAAGAGCTCAGGTCCAGGTTGTGAGCGAGACCAGCGGGACTGAGACCATCTCTATCAGCATTCAGAATTCAGTATCTGGACCATCAGGTCTAGATCAGGTATAGAAGACCAGGAGTCATAGTGTAAACTTTAGACTAATGTTAGCTCCTTCAGGCCAACATCAATTTGATTAGGTTAACTTCAGCCCAATCAAGCTAATTTACCTAAGCCAGCTTTAGCTGTAATCGGCTATGGTGAACCTAATTAAACTAAATCAATCAACCTAATTTAATTAGGGTTGGCTTGATTATGCTAACATTAGCTTGTTGTGTGTTGGGTGGTCTCAACAGTCAGTGTTAACACACACTGTGTGCGTTGTGTGTTTAGTGTTATTGTGTCTGTTGGATGCTGTGGATTCCGCCTTGATTCAGAGTATAAAGGACTCTTATCTGCAACAGAGATCACAGATCAAACCCAGGTTAACCCCAACTGATCACTGATTGATCTCCAATTGATCCCAGGTTGATCTGCAGTTGACTACTGATTGATCTCGGGTCGATCACTTACCTTCAGACAGCTGGGGTGGATGATTTCATTACAGATGGTGCATTCCATCAGAGAGAGGCTGAACTTCTCCTCCTCAGAGTCCACAGTGTCTTCCTTTCCCGCCTCTCCACACGCAAAGCACACGGCAGTGTGAGGCAACACTGGCTGCAGAGAGAGAGAGAAGTCAGACAGTGTTTACCTCTATTGTCAATAAAGATTTCATCATTTTGAATGTTACTGTCTGTTCTCATATGCTGACACTGTGAAGTTTAGTGTTGAAGGAGTCATGTGACCTCTGAGGAACCACCAGAGGGCATCTCTCCTCCTCTAATAGGGGGATGGAGAAGAGCATCTACCCCCGTTCCTTCCACCCCTTTCCTCACTTCTGCCCCAACCACCCGGTACGAACAAACAAATAAATATATCAATCAATTACAAATGACAGTTTGAATATCAGATATCCTGGCTGTGTCTCTTAAAGCATCTCCACGGCGATGGATCAAAGCCAATTCACAGCTCAAGCAACCATCTCTGGTTGCCATGGAAACCTAGCATCCTCTCCTGCTGGGTTCCAGCTCTCTTGCTGAAGCTATTTGAAGGATCAACAAAAATAAACTAATCACACCTTTAGTGTTTTAAGATATTTTACATGTCCATCTGTATTTGTGTCTGTCCGTGATCATTGTTTATATCTGTTTGAGAGTCCAGGGGTAGAGAAACAAAGAAACAGCTAACACCAGTGAGTTAGAGGGAGGGAGTGTGTGCGTGTGTAGGAATGAAAGATGATGTAATCTGTGCAGTGTCACCTGGACACACAGATCTTTATACTTCTGGGCTGTTCTCTTGTACTTCAGTCTCTACAAGGACCAACACATCTGTCCTGTGACACAGGCCTACAACTTTCCCAACCCACACAGACTCTGTGTGTGTGTGTGTGTGTGTGTGTGTGTCTGTCTCACCGCTGTGCACTGTCTCAGGAGACAGGACTGCTTCATGCGGCCAGGACCTCCAAATTTCTTCATGTCCTTACAGAAGTGACACTCGCCACACTCCGTCCTCATGCAAGCCTGGCAGCGCCGGCACCGTGTCCGCCTGCGCCTCGCCCCCCCGCCAGCCCCCCCACCCAGCGCCTTACTGCCCGACATCCCCGAACAAGTCAGCTGCGGACAGACAGGAACAGTGTGAGAGTGACGTGATCTGTCAATATTGATCAATTAATTTACTGTAGTTTGATGCTGAAGTCAATTATTACATTTAAGTCAACCGTCACATGGCCTCAGCATTTGTTTCAAGCAACAATTAAAGAACTATCAAATCAGTCAATCGACTGATCGAACTGATCAACTAGTTATTGCAGCTTTAACAGAGACAAGCTTCTGCGACCACCACATCCAGCCAGATAAAGATAAGTTGAGAAGCTGCAATTTGCAGTTGTTCACTAAAAGTCCAAATTGATGTTTCACATTTGAGTCTTGAGTTTACCACTGAAGTCAGTCATTTCCTGTGGGTTTAGGGGGTTAACCTGGAGAACCTGTTCACTAATGTTAGCAAAGTTTACTATTCCTGTGTGATGTGTCAAGACTAATACAACAGATTGATAATTAAAAACTTAAGCCTCTATACAAACATCTGGATGAAGGGTTAGGGTTAACCATAACCCTGGTGATGGACTGACACTGACTTCAGTGGATAAATTCATGAATCATGGATTAGTTGACAGTTGGATCAGTCTGATGTTTTGGAGCTGATTTTTCTTCATTACTGCTCCAAAGAACTCCTGATCAGATAAAAACAGAAACTTCAGAAAAACTCTAGAACAACCCAAAAACATGAGACCACCAACTTTTCTTTGGTTATTCTGCTTTACACAGTTTTTCACAGGAAAATAAGGAAACATTCGAGTGTGTTCTTAGTTCTTGATATCTGAGCTCCTCTCCCCGAGTCAGACAGGATTTGATTTGGACACATTTTTAAAAATAAAAAAGGCAACAAAGGAACACAGAAAAGATTGAATGTGTCTCTAAAAATATGTACATTTTACAATTGTGTTGTCAAACATCACCAATAAATAATAGAGTTTAAGACTGTTTCACTGCAAAACTGGTCAATGTGAGACAGAAAACCTGATTGACTCATCTATGTTTATCACATTTTTTCTGAACTTCCAAATGTAAATAATAATTCTATGTAATTTATTAATTTCTCAGATTATTGGATTAGTTGAATTGAAGGGAGTTATGATGCTCAATCATTCTTTTTAAACCTCTTAAGCAAAGTTTGGAAGCATCTAAAAATTAGGTGGTCACCTTCCTGACATTTTAAAGACAAAACTAAATATCAAACGAGCAGAAATTTAATCAATGGCAAAACCAATCATTGTTTGTTACAATTATTTCAATTGAAGTGACCTGAGCACAGGTAAGACTTCATTTCCCTGCTGTGATAAGAAATAGTAATATTATAAAATATTTCCACAGCTGTTGACCTGGTGGTTCCCTCAGACTACAGGAACAGTCAAGACGGGAAATAAAATGTATGAGCGGATATACAAACACGATCAGTTATGTTCATCTTGTCTCGTTTGTTTTGGTTTGGTCTGCAAAGAGAAAGAAATGTTCTCCGTGCTCTCCTGCAGTCTGCAGGTGTTCTACCTGACCAACAGTCTCAGAAATAGAGACCTTCAGATTCCTGTCACATGTCACAGAGCATCAAACAGCCCAAAGTCCCATTTTCTGAGTATTTCCAGTAATTCAGCGTTTACTGACTCGGTATCCGTGCTGACTGACGGATTTCTGGACGGATCGCTGACCGTCGATTCGGAGGGGTTAGGGGGGCTCCGACGCTGTCAGGTGTCTGAAGGATCTGAGTCAGAAGCTCCAGGACTTTATGACCTGTGAGAATAATGAAGATGCGCATCTGGCACCATTTGGAGCTGCTAACGGCTAACAGCTAGCGCCTCACACTAACACACATTTGGAGAAAAACCGAACACAAAGTCGGCGTGCACGTTAACAAACAACGTGCGTGGTGTTAATTACAAGACCCGATTCAGAAATGACACCAGGGACCCCCACCCCGCCCCGCTACCTGAAAAGGTGTCGTTACGGTGGCTAACGTGCTAGCGGCTAACTGTCCGCTCCCCCCAGCAGTACGCTTCCTCTTTCATTATCCGTCCGCTCCATGAAGCCCCCCCGCCCGGGCAGGTGGGGCCGGTGAACACCTGGTTCTTGCCGGACTGACCGAGCTGCAGGTCTCACCTGTCTTTCTCCGGTCGCATGCTCCTCGGCCGCTCATTAGAAATTATCTTAGCCGACAGTTAGCCACCGTTAGCCTCGGCGCAGCGCAGCTAGCCGTCCGCTTCCTTGTTCCTTTCTCCGCCGGGCTGCCGCTGCTCCGGGCTGCTTCACACGCGTCCCATCGTGGCAGCCCCCGGTGATCCGGTTAGCTCCCCGGTTAGCTCCCCGGCTAACTAGCGGATCCGCCGACGATTTAAGGTTCGATTACCGAACGGATCGATATCGATCAGTGAAGGGCGCAGTGAGTCGTGCCCATTCACTCCCCCCTCTCTCTCTCTCTCTCTCTCTCTCTCTCTCCCTCTCTCTCTCTCTCCCTCCCTCTCTCCCTCCAGTGTGAGTCTGCCTCTCTCTCCCTCCTCAGCACGTTACAACGTGTTCCTGTGCTGCTCTTCCCGGGGGGGCTCCCGACACCTCAAACCGCTCATTTCACCGGGGGGGGGGGGGGGCTCAGATTGGAGTCCACGTTAGGTTATAACCCTCCGCGGGAACTAGGCCCCGCAGATGCCCGCAGGATGATCAGATGTGAATGTGGAGCTGCTATTGTTCTCGGGTCTTTTGTGCGGGGCTGTGCGGTTCTGCTTCTGTGTTGTGATACAGCAGCTCTCCGGTGACATGTTACTGCCCCCAGCCCGAGCCCCCCCCCCCCCCCCGATTACATCACACAGGTGAGCACAGTCACCTCGGAGGAACACTGCCACAAATAAATAAATAAACGTGTAAATAAAAAATGAGCAGCGAAAATATGCACGTCCCGCCTCTGCGTGGTTACGCCATCGCATCGTGCGTCAGGTACAGAGAGGCATTTTGGGACGTGTAGTTTTCATAAAATAAAAATTAAAGACGTCGCAATTTTTGAGCAACACTGATGTCAGAATTAAAACTTCAAATATAGATTCATGTTTCAGGGTTTATCTTTTTGAATGATGCTTGTTTCTTATTTACTCATTTATGTCGTTATTTTTATTCATTGTTGTTTTTAAAGGTTTTTCCCGCCCCTCTCAGTCTGCGGTATGGATTTCCTCCCTGAACTCTGAGTGTTTGTCACTGTTCACTGTTTCTGTGTTTGGCTTATTCCCTTTTGATTCTCCTTCCGGCATTTTATTAGTTCGTTTGCAATTCTGGGAAAAAAATCACATTACTTTTTATTAATGTAAATATGAGAACCTTGACAAAATGTGCTTATTTCAAATTTAAGGCAACGTTTCAATTTATCTCAGCTGTTATTCTGCTTCCTTCTGAGAAATGAAGTTGGTATGAGGCTGTAAATCTAATATTTGATTTGAAATTGAAGTGACAATTTGTTCTTTTCATAAAAGAGAAGATGTATGTTTGTAGGAGCTATCACTATAAGTTGGACCAAAAGTCTTGTGTCGGTGTACTCTGTGTAGTCCGGAAAAAAAAAAAAATCTTAATTCTATTTTGAGATTTTTTTTTTTTTTTTTAATCAGACAATAGCTGATTCATTCACAGTTTGGTTTATGGTAATTCGAATATTTACTCATTAATGTATAATAATACATCAACAACAACAATGAAATAATAATAATAATAATAATAATAATAATAATAATAATAATAGTGTTTAATAGTTAGAACCTCCGGTACCACCCCCCCTCCGCCGCGAACAGGCTAGGCTAGCTCCGCAGCTAGCAGCGTCTACTCAGTGTAATTAGTTGAGACGCACCGGCTCCATCCACGTTCCGGTGCCGTGAGACCGAACTGAGCCCAGCGAAACTCCCCGACTGACGGCGCACACCGCAGGGACACAGAGTACCGACATTCACTGAACAAACAACTGAAGATGATTAAGCTCTTTTCCCTGAAGCAGCAGAAGAAAGAAGAGGAATCTGCTGGAGGAAACAGAACAGGAGCCGGGGGGAAAAAAGCCAGCGCGGCCCAGCTCCGAATACAGAAAGGTAGGCTGGTTGTCCGACACCACTGCCCGGTTAGCTGGACCGCTACCCGATCACTGACTAATAAAGCCCGGCCTGACACCCGCTGCGACCCCTGGTAGAATAGATTCAGAAATACAGACAAACGGTGGCTGTTTGTAACTCTCTGCTGCTAACAGCTAGCATGCTAACTTCAGCTAGCGGCTAACTGCTGGTGTACGTGAAAACAAAACGCAGACAGAAGCTAACAGTGTTAGCAGAGAGCTAACTCCTAACAACACGAGCTGCTCGCTGATGAGCACTTCACACCAGCAGTTTCCATCATCATAGCTCCGAGCTAACAGTAGAAGTTGCTGTGTCAGCTCTCAGGTTAACTGTTCACCTTCTCAGGTGAGTCAACCCGATGGGCAGGTAACCAGGTAGATCGTGTTTGTGAGGCCTTTGGCTGATACCCGGAAATCAGAGTCCAAACACAAACTATTAATCTGAAAACAGACATGCTGGTGAGTTCACACCTGAGCAGAGTTAGCAGCCAATCAGAGCGCATACAGCTAATTTTCCACTTTCTATCAATCATGTCACACTAAAATGAGGTAGAACTGTAAATGCCATCAACAATCTGGGAAGTGTATTCACTGATCAGTTCCTGCCTCTGTGATGTCATCATGATGTCATTGTTTCACTGTAATCCAAATCAGTCTGTTTTTTGTTTTTTTTTTTCCACTTAGCACCGACTATCTTCAACTGCCTGAGGTTGAAGATTTTGATTGTTGATTGAACAACACAGCTTATATTATATTTCCTTGAAAAGTCTTTAAAAAAATGTCTCCACATATTCAGAATCACTTCAACCTCAGCTAATTCTTTTTGTGACTCAGCAAAGACTCTGTTCTCTGTAATCGGGGATAGTAGCTCAGAATACGACAAACTAAAAACACAGAGGGAATGTTTCCTTATTTTCTAGATAAAAACTGTGTAAAGCAGAATAACCAGATCAAATAACTCTCCAAAGTCCGACCTGGTGGAAGTTTTCGGTCTGTGGATTTAACAGGTTCAACAAACCAACAGCAACTCTGTCGTGAACCATCAAACCGAAACCTGGAAAACGAGATGTGGAGGTCAAAGGTCTGTGTCTGTCTATGTATTCTGTCTGTGACCTTCATGAACCCTCCTGGTTCCTTCTTGGGGGGCTGAGCTGCTACTGCACCAGTTGAAACACAATGACGATAATAGTCATTCGACAGGAGGCGGCTATGAACTTCACTCATCCAGGACACGATTCAACACCTGTGGCTCCAACAACTGGCCCCACCCCACGATTCAGATCAGACTCCATGTTGCTGTCATTGATCAGCTGTGCAAGATAAAGCCTCCAGCACAAAGTGTGTCTCTTGTGTTTTTGTTTTTTTTTTTTGTTTTGTTTTTTTTCCAGACATCAATGAGTTAAACCTGCCAAAGACCTGTGAGATTAACTTCCCTGATGACGATGACCTGCTCAACTTCAGACTCATCATCTCACCAGATGAGGTGCGTTTTTTTGTTTTTTGTTTTTTTTTTTTTTACCTCCTGTCTGTGAAACAAAACCAGCAGCAATTTCATCCTTTAAAGCCTGATCACCACAGATACTGATCAATACTCTGTTTTACTCATTTCTGGACTTTAGAGGGGAAAAAATGTCTTTTAATACTGATGTCAGTCTGACCTGAGACCAGATCCATCAGTTAGTTGAGTCACCTGAACACCTGGAAGGGTCAAAGGTCATCTCAGGGAGAAGGGGTGGGTCCTGTTCAACTGCTGTTTTCTGTGGCTCAGTAAGGTTTTTGTTTGTTTGTCAACAGGGTTTTTACAAAGGAGGAAAGTTTGTCTTCAGCTTCAAGGTGAGACTCTCCTGTCTTCATCTCCTGTCCCATCTTCTTTATTTATTCCCTGCCCCCTCATGAACTTGTGTGTGTTGTTTGTTTGTTTTCCAGGTAGGACAGGGTTACCCCCACGATCCCCCAAAGGTTAAGTGTGAGACGATGGTATATCACCCCAACATCGACCTGGAGGGAAATGTGTGCCTAAACATCTTGAGGTAAAGGTGTCAGTGTCTGCGCTGCAGCTTCAGCTGCTGAAGCTGCTTGGTGCTCAGAGCTGTGCTGTCTCCACAGAGAGGACTGGAAGCCTGTGCTGACAATAAACTCCATCATTTACGGCCTACAGTACCTGTTTCTAGTGAGTGATGCAAACAACTCTATCTACACACACAAAACAATCTACACAGGGATTGGACAGATAAGCTGATTCTGTTTAAGGAGGATGGAGGAGGAGACTCTTCCTGCTCCAACACACCTGATTCAAATGAGTGACTGCTGATCAGACTTCAGCAGTGCTTGATGACGAGCTGATCATTTTCAGGTGTGTTGGAGCAGGGTGACATCTAAAACATGCAGGACAGTGGCCCTCCAGGACCGGAGTGGGATACCTCTGGTTTAAAGTGTCTATGCTATTATCTTTACCAACCAACAATCTCCTGTGTAAGACATACTCCAAAACATCTTTGTCCCTGCCCAGTAAATGCAATTGGAATTGTAAGCACAAAAATTAAGTTTGGAGAGTCTGGGAGAGAAAGGGTGCTTCACGGGGTGAAGTAATGATGTCAGTTTTATTCTGAAGAGTTTTGTCCCCCTCCTCCTGTCCCCCCAGGAGCCGAACCCAGAGGACCCGTTGAACAAGGAGGCGGCAGAGGTTCTCCAGACGAACCGGCGGCTCTTTGAGCAGAATGTCCATCGCTCTCTTAGGGGCGGCTACGTGGGTGCCACCTACTTTGAGAGGTGTCTTAAATAACTCGGCATCCTATGACCCCCCCCCACCCCCTTCCCTCCCCTTTACCTCCTCAGTCCTGCTCGTTGGCAGATGCAGGATAGGCTGCAACAGGAAGCAGCACGCCAGAAGACGCTTTTCTGTTTGGAAAAAAAAAAAAAAAAGAAGACAAAGAACTTCCCCTTCCCTCCCCCCTCCTTCCCTTGTCTCCCCCCTCTCTGTTTTACTTCCAAGACACAGCAGCATTCAACAGTTTACAAGCAACAGGGGGGACGCCGATACAACAAACACATGACTGGACTTGAAAAGATGGCCGACAGTGATCGGCGTTCCATGAAGAGGATGATGACATCAATGATAATGATTATGAAAATGGGGGACTGAGGGACAGGGGGTGGGGAGCAGGTGTGGGTCATTGAATGTTGCTCAGGTGAGTCAATGATTCAGTGAATGCCACAACGCTGCTGATAATGATGCTGATATTACCCACATGATTTTTTTTTTTTTTTTTTTTTTTTTTTTTTTTTTTGGTGTGTGTGTGTATGTGTGTGTGCGTGCACACGCGTGCGTGCAGCATAGACACCTGACATCATACAGGTGGTCAGAAGGACACACCCCCACCCACCCACCCATCGCTTTACCATTTGGTTATTTACACAAACTCGGCAGCGAACTCCAAACTTCTAAACAGTGTTCAGGGCTACTGAGCCCCAGCAGCCTGACAGTCACCATGGCAACGGCTGAACAGCTGTGCCACAGTGATGACAAAGCTTGGCCCCAAAAATAATCCTGACATGCAGCAAGCATTTCATTGTTGGGGGGGGGGGGGGGGGGGGGTATGAGATGATAGCTATACCATAACTCAACAATGTAATGAAAGGGGAGGGGCTTATCAATTCCAATCAGCAAGATGGCCACATCTTTTTAAAGTGAGATGTCACACTGGGAGGAGTTAGAGTTGGTGCTGCCACAGCAGCAGATGAGCCTTCAGTAATCTTGACAAGCTAACAGTGTCATGTGATCAGCTGTATCTTCAGGTGAGACAGTTTAGGATTTTTAAATTCTGTGAGGAACGATCAGTTTGGAGTTTGCTGCTGAACACACACACAGCATGGGGGCGGAGCAATGTTTCATGTGGTCGGTGCTGTCGGGGGCGGGGCGTCCACTGTGTTTGTTCAAAGGAGTTAAGGGTGGGTGGAGTTTATGTGGGAAAGGTTTTGTTTTCACAGCAGGGTGGGGTTAAAGAGGGGAGGGGCTTAAAATGTTATGATTCTGTTGTGTATATTGAAACCCCAGCTGTTCACATTGACTGCAATATGATTTATGTTAAATAAAATATGAACTTGAATGATTCTAACGATGGAGACGAGTGATTGATGATTGAGTCTGTGGTGAACCACAGTCTGATTAGCTTATGAGTAATAACACAATTGGACACTTTACCGGCAAAATCCGAGTTTGACCCCCAGATGACTCAGTGCTGGGGGAGATACCCAAATAAATAGAGAATCAGTGAATCAGAATGATGATACTTTTGCTTACTGTCTCCCATACGCAGGTTGATGACCTTGTGACTAGCACTATGGCCACAATGCGTTCGAATCTCGACAATGCTGCCCCTCTCAAAAAGAAAGTATTCAATCTGAGGAGGATGGCTCCCTGGTATGATTCCCAAATCTGTGCCTTAAAGCAGACATCAAGGAAATTAGAAAGAAGCTGGCGTTCCAGTAAGTCAGAAGAGTCTCACAGAGCCTGGAAAGACAGCCTAAAAACATATAAAAAAGCTCTCCGCAGTGCTAGAAGTTCATATTACTCAGCACTCATAGAAGAAAACAAGAACAACCCCAGGTTTCTCTTCAGCACTGTAACCAGGCTGACAGAGAGCCATAGCTCAGTTGAACCAGTGATCCCCTTAGCTCTAAGCAGTGATCATTTTATTAACTTTTTTACAGATAAAATTCTCACGATCAGAGAAAGAATTTATCAGCTCTTGCCTACGTTAGATAAAAATCTCCTACTGAATACAGCAACTCCTGAATCAGCTGCGATGCCACTTTTACATCTGGAATCATTCTCACCTCTGAATCTCTCAGAGCTAGCTTCTATAGTTTCATCATCCAGATCATCAACCTGTCTATTAGACCCAGTACCAACTAGCCTCTTTAAAGAGATCTTTTATGTAATTGAGCCGTTCATTCTAGATTTGGTTAATCTGACTTTATTCCTGGGTTATGTACCTCAGGCACTTAAGACCGCGGCCATCAAACCCCAGCTTAAAAAGCCTAATCTTGATCCAGATGTTTTGGCAAACTATAGACCCATATCGAACCTTCCATTTATTTCTAAAATCATTGAGAAAGCTGTAGCAAAACAGCTACACGAGCATCTGGATGGGAACAGTTTGTTTGAAGAGTTTCAGTCAGGATTTAGAGCCCATCATAGCACAGAAACAGTGCTGGTTAAAGTCTCCAATGACATTCTAATGGCCTCAGACAATGGATCAGCCTCCATACTTCTCCTTCTAGATCTTAGTGCTGCATTCGACACCATAGATCATAATATTCTACTACAAAGACTGGAACATGAAATTGGAATTAAAGGAACTGCACTAAAGTGGTTCAAATCCTACTTATCAGATAGACATCAGTTTGTTCATGTAAATGACAGCTCCTCCTCATGTACTGTAGTCAGTCATGGAGTCCCGCAGGGTTCGGTACTTGGACCAATCCTCTTTACGCTTTATCTGCTTCCTCTAGGCAACATTATCAGGAAACACAGCATCAACTTCCACTGCTACGCAGACGATACTCAGCTGTACCTATCAATGAAGCCAAATGAAGTCAGTCAGATAGTCATACTGCAGGCATGTCTTGAAGACATAAAAGTCTGGATGACGGGAAATTTTTTACTTCTCGACTCTGACAAAACAGAAGTTATTGTACTCGGTCCTAAGCACCTCAGAAAAATATTATCTAATCATTTCATCAGTCTGGACGGCATCACTTTGGCCTCCAGCTCCACTGTAAGAAACCTTGGAGTAATTTTTGACCAGGACATGTCCTTTGTCCCTCACATAAAACAAGTTAGTCGGGCAGCTTTCTTCCACCTGAGAAACATTAGGAAAATCAGAAACATCCTTTCTCAGGATGATGCAGAAAAACTAGTCCATGCATTTGTAACTTCTAGGCTGGACTACTGTAACTCATTACTATCTGGATGTCCAAACAAATCTCTAAAAGGCCTTCAGTTAATTCAGAATGCTGCTGCATGAATATTAACAGGAACTAGGAAAAGAGATCACATCTCTCCTGTGTTAGCTGCTCTTCATTGGCTGCCAGTAAAATATAGAGTAGAATTCAAAATCCTTCTTTTAACATATAAAGCTCTTAATGGCCAAACTCCATCATATCTCAGAGCTCATAGTTCCTTACTGTCCTAGCAGGCCACTCCGCTCTCTAGATGGAGGTTTACTTGTGGTTCCTAGAGTCTCCAAGAGTAAATCTGGAGGCAGATCGTTCAGTTATCAGGCTCCTCTTCTATGGAACCAACTCCCAGCATCGGTCCGGGGGGCGGACTCTTTAGTAACTTTCAAGATCAGGCTTAAAACTTTCCTGTATGACAGAGCTTATAGTTAAAAAGTTAAAGTCCTCTCCTCTTTAGCTATGCTGCTGTAGGCCGAGGCTGCTGGGGGAAGGACTGAGCTTCTCTCCCTCTTTCCCTCTCTCTCTCTCTCTCTCTCTCTCTCTCTCAACCCAACCAGTCGAGGCAGATGCCCCCCCCCCCAGCCTGGTTCTGCTGTTAAAGGAAGTTTTTCCTGCTCATCGGGGGATCTGTTGGGTCTCTTTAAATAAATTTATAAAGAGTTTGGTCTAGACCTGCTCTGTATGTAAAGTGCCTTGATGTAACTTTGTTATGATTTGGCGCTATACAAATAAATCTGATTTGATTTTATTTGATTTGTCTCAAATATTTTCTTTCTGTGGTTGTTTTTGACTGATATGAAAATCTTCATGTCCTTCAGACTTCAATGCATGTCAGCCTCACTTTAATACTCATTATTTAGTTTATCCCAAATATTAAGCAGGTTCTGAATGAAAATGCTTGTGTGGAATTACATTTCTGTAGGCTTCTGTAGACAAACTGAAGCTCAGTTTATAAGATTGAACCTGCAGATCAGACCTCCAGTGTTTCAAAGATTCGCGTTCATTTCAGCCACAAACTTAATCAAATCTGCTAATTATCTGCACTGATTAAATGTTTCAGTCATCTGAAACGTCATCTGTTCTGTGTTAAATTTCCTGTTTGTTCCGTTCGGACTGAGAAAAGTTAGTACACTTTAGTGACAAAGTAAATAATTAATGGAGAGTTTAATCAATAAAGTGGATTTATATCACAAAACTTCAGTGTCTCATTAAAGAAAATATGTTTATTGTTACAAAATCAAAGAAACTGACAGATTAAGTGATCAAACTAAATGTTTTCAGTTACACTGTTCACCTCCAAATCCTCCCAACCTGACCTCAGTCCTTCAGGTCAGCTGGTGCTGTGTGGTCATCAGAACAAGGGGAACCTCTTTGTCTCCAGTCCCCAGCAGAGGAAACATCCTCTCAGTGAACTCGGATGGCCCGGTGAAGCTGTAGATCTCTGAGCCCGATTTCACGTTGTAAAAAGACACCTGACCCTCATCCACATCCAGGAAGACACCGACCTGACGCAGCTTCTGAGGACTCTTCACCTGGAGGGTCAAAGGTCAGAGAGATTCAGAGCTGCTGCTGGGACATGACGGACACTGAGCACACAATGAGCTTATACAATAGTTATAATGTAGTTATAAAATTTTAGAATGATTTTTCTAATTTAAATAGCCAGAACTTTATTGTAAAGATAGAAGAAGATAAAAAGTTGTAATAAAAAGTCTCAAGGCAGTATTTTAATACTTCATCACAGTTTTAAACAGGTTTTTTATTTTTTACTTTTATTGGGGAAATTGTTGATTGTAGATCCAGATTTTTTTTTGTTGTAGTCATCATTGGATTTATCACTTTTTAGTCGCTTTTAGTTGAAAACATTTTGTCTTGACTTAAAAAAATAAGAACTTTAAAAAATCTTAGCATGTGATTTACTCTTTGTCTCATTAATTTGAACTCATCAGTACTTTTTAATGATTTCTGTGAGTTGACAGGACATTTGTGTGTCACTGTCTGATGATGCCATCGACTATCACACGTGAGCCTCAGGTGTGACTCACCTTGGTGAGGGGCGGGGCAGTGAGCGCCCTCAGCTGGCTGCTGCTCCACCAGATCACGTAGTATCCGTTGGCTGGACTCATGTCGAAAAGGCCTTTCCTCTGAGCCGACTCGCCGACCACGCCCACTTTCCAGTCCTTATTCTCCCCAACGAACACCTGCACAGGTGAGAGCACACCTGTCACCCACTGGTCCTCAGTATGTGTGTGTCGTGATGATGCCTGCTGTGCGTCTGACCTCCCAGTAATGGCGTCCAGTGTTGAAGCCCTCCTTGCCGCTGACGCAGGACCAGACGTCGAACCTTTGAGAGCTGTTTCTGTAGAACTGCAGCTTCTCTCCGCGTTTCACCTGCTTCCTGTCCTCCGACAGGATCAGGAAGGGATAAGCTGTCACCGGGTTCAAGGTCACATCCTCTGAAACCACAGGGACAAACTCACCAGGTTTAACTTGTAAAGATAAGACATAAAACCTACTAAGAGACAAAAAGAAGCAGAAAGAATTAGATATTAATTATTTTATTAACTCGGGATAACAGAGGTTAAACTCACCTGTGTAAACTCGAGCTTTTTTGTGTCCTGGAACAGAATGAACACATTTTCACCACGATGCACAAAAACAACACAAACACGTCCATTTTTTATTTTGAAAAACGACACAAACCTGAGACTGCTTTGATCTTCTTGAGATCTAAAGGGAGACAGGAAGGCACAGTGAGTCCTTTCAAATTAAAGGGCCTTACACACATCACACTTCAACAACCAGATCAAAAGCCAGTGAAGGTGTCACCGTCCGATGATGCATTCAGGGCCTCACCTCTCAAAGACCAGTGACTCTTCCTCAGATTGGCACTGCTTCCTCTCAGACTGAGCATGCTCTCTGCCACCGTAAGGTCACCTGATGAAACTGCAACAGGAACAAGTTTCACAAGTTTGAGTTGGACTGAAGCAGTTTCACGTCCGTCTGACATTCACATTCTATGTTTAACCAGAAAATGGTTCAAACCTACAGGAACCTTGAGAACGGCGGGGATGAACCTCCGCCATCCTGATGTCCTCCATCTTGTCCTTCACCTCACACAGGGAGCTCTTCACCTCCCCCAGCTGGAAGTGGAGGGAAAATTCATCTTCATCCACCTTGGTCCGCAGGTCCTCCCCCAGGGGGGAGAGTGCCTCCCCAAAACTCTGAGGGGGGAAGAGAGAAGGAGTGGAGGAGAAGAAAGGAAGGAAGACAGGGGAAGGGTCATTGTTCCTGGACCCATGTTGTCTGACGAACATTACTTCCTGTTTTCAGTTGAGAGGATGCGTCTTCTAAAAGACGACTACCTGCTGTGTTAAGCCCCGCCCCCTGGTGTGCGTCAGCAGGTGTTTGGTTCTCACCTGCAGGAAGCCGATGTGGTCCTGACTGATGGCCTGGACCTCCAGAGTGGCTCTCTTGTCCAACAGCTGGCCAATCTCCTCATCCAAACGAGACACCAGCCCCTCCCCCTTTGACATCACGGCATCCAGTTGGTTCTGGATCCTGCCCACCACCTGAGCCCGGATCTGGTCCAGAGAACTGGAAACCTGGTCCAGCAGGTTCTCGACTTCACCCCGTTCTCCTTCTGCATAGGTCTGATGGCAATATCAATGTGAGTGGGAGTGTGCGTCTGTGTGTGCCTCTGTGTGTGTTTGTCTGTCTTTACCTTCACTCCCTCCAGTTTTCTCTTCAGGTCTGTCAGAGTAATCTGTTTTTCTTTGATCCGGTTCAGGATTTCCTGCTCCATCCTCGCTACCTGTTTCTGAACACAAATGTGATCATGTGATCGCCTGTTCACCTGATTAGGTGATCAGGTGGTTCCTATCCTCTACCTGTTTACTGATTCTCTCCGTCTGGACTGACACAGTTTTATGCGTTCGATGCTCCTCGAGGACACAGATGGCACAGATACAGCTCTGACAGGTCCGACAGAACACCTGGACAGGTAAACAGGGTCACTTCATACAGTTGGTTTTATTGAGACAAGACCAGGACCAGGACCTGATCTCTGTTAAAACAGGTTGGTGGTGTGTTTTCACTCACCTCCAGCAGGCGGTGGTGTGTGGCGCAGGTACGGCCTCTGAGGGCTTCCTGCGGGTCCATCAGCGTGTGCTTAGCATAGAAGGGCGTGGTCTGATGAGGCTGCACATGCTCAGTGCAGTAGGAGGCTGTGCAGGTAAGACAGGAGCTGACGGCGGGCTGTTTGATGCCCGTACAGACATCACACCACACCACTTCTTCGCCTGCCGTTGCTGGAACAATCGGATTGGTGCTGACAGGGTTGGAGGGTGTCGTTATGGCGCCAGGCACACCATTCCCGAAGGTTGCAGGAAGGCCAGCATCTCCATAACGAGCCACTTTGAATTTGTCCGCAATGAGAGCGAAGACTTTGTTGACGCTGAGCTGAGGACGCTCATCAAACTGACGTTTGCATAGAGGACACGAACACACCGCGCTGGACGCCCAGTATCCTCCAATACAGGCCTGCAGGGACAGGAAGAGGACACTGTCAACTAACCAACGACCCCAACCTTGACCCCAGCTTCAGGTCTAAGGTCTTACCTGGCAGAAGTTGTGCCCACACGGGGTTGAGACCGGATCACTGAACAGATCCAGACAGATGGAGCAGGTCAGTTCCTGCTCTGAGAACAGATCTGGAGCCGCCTCAGCCATCGTCACCACTGGGGACAGACACAGACCACATCAAATTCACCACATGATTCATTTCTCCTTGGGATCAACAAAGTTATATCCATCTATCTATCTATCAGACCAGAATGGATCACAACAGGACAGAACCAACCACATCAGAGAATTTGAGGCCAATTTAGACCGCTGAAATCTCATCAGATCACATAAAGCCACCTAAAATTTTGAGATCCTGCTCTGAAGTCTCCCTCATGACCTTCAAAATCCAGTTGTGCCTAAAAGGATCCTGGTTGTCCTAAAGGGAATAAAAGGTTCCTTACTGATCCCACAGTCACTGAAGCTCAAAACCTCACAGGAACCAGGATTCACTTGAAGACCCTGAACCGCTGAGCTCAGGTCCATGCTGGTTTTACAGACAGACCAGGTCCCAGAGAAGACCCCATGAAAAAATTTCCTGTCTGAGTCTCCTCTGATGAGGCCACCTGCTGTGGACAGGTGAGAACAGGTAGAGAGGGGGTGGAGCCAGCTCACCTGTGTGGACTCATTTAAAGAGAAAGAGCAGGAAGACCAGAATCCCACCTGATCCTGGCCCAGACTGAAACCAGGACCATAATTATAGTTAGTTGAATGGAAAAATGTTGATATTGATTATTGATCCACAGGAAGTGACGTCAATCTGAACAAAATTTGGTTCAGGTCTGACAGGGTTTCAGAAGGAGCAGGAGGTCTGACCCCCACAGAGTCCTTGAGTCAGTCTGGATCATCAGGTATCAGGTACTCCAAAATGCTGGATCAGCCTTCTGAACTGTGAGCAGGACCGGTTCAGTCCCGTAAACGAAGTCCACCACAGCACACAAAAAGAAACTAGAAGCTATGCAGAACTAGACCGCATGTAGACCAGAACCAGAACTACGGCTTCACCTGAACACCAAACAAGTTCTCAGGTGAAATTTCTGGAACAGAATCAAGAAAAAAAAAGAAAAAGTAACAAACAAACAAGCAAAGAGTTGAAGTTTCAGAGAGTAAATGAACTTTCTTTGGTTTGAGAGGATTCGCTCTTTGGTCTTACCTTCAAAGACTTCAGGTGTTTCTGTAAAAATCCTGACAGTCAGGTTATTGTCTGCTGGTGATGTCATCAGTGGGCGGGGCCTGGCCACAAGGGGCGGCAGGTTAAAAAAAAAGTTGTCAGGTGAGTTTAGATGTTTGTTTAAGACTTGATCATTCTCCGATAAAATAAATAAAAGAGCAGTTGTAAAAATTATTTACAAAAAATTAGAATAGTATGAAAATAAAACAAATAAAAAGAAAATATCACGAATAATGAAAAATTACATTTTAAATCTAAATTACTAAAAAGCAATTCAACAGAAACAAATTCACAGAAATGAAATCAAAATGATTAGAGTGAAAAAGTCCTAAATATAAAAGATATGAAACTGATTCTGGTTTGTAAATAAAATAAATATGAAAAATAATTATGCATATTCTACAAATGTAATGGAGTGACTATGTGTGTGTGGATGTTTTTCATTCTTTGGCCTGAGACAGGACTGAGGACATTCCTAGTCCTGTGTGAAGTTGTGTGTCTGTCTGTGAAGTGGGGGATCCTGTTTGGGGGGGGTTATTCATCCTGGACTCTGATTGGCTGACTCCTCACCTGGTTCTTTCTCCCCTGCCATCATGACTCAGACTCACCTCCTGTTTACAGCCTCAGGATCAAGGAGTATCTGACCTGCTCTGTGCTCTGATTGGGTGGCCCATCTGTCAGTCACACAGTAGCCCCACCTCCCCAATCCCTCCCCTTTCCCTCTAAATGGAGCTTCATTTAAAAATATTATCATGTTGTATTTCAGACAGACACCATAATGTCATCAGGAAAACTTTTACTGAGGAGGAGGAGGGACATTTTCCCATACATTCAAAACAAGCTGACCACTTTTAACAACCAGTGGAGTCCGGGTCCAGAGTAAGAGATGGTCTGTGGACGCTGTCCTAAATTTGAGGTTAAATAACATTTTAATCCACAGTAGAGAGATATTAAAATAATCAGACCAGAAAAACAAACAAAAAAAAAGGCATAAAATGAAAATTTAAAAGAGTCAGAATTTGTGGCCGTGGCTTAAATCCTTTTCTTTTTGTCCTTTTATTTTTATTTTTTTAAAGAAAACTATATATAAGTTACGGTCAGAAGTAGTAAAAAAATAATAAACTGCTGATCAGCTTATTAACCAACGAGACAAAAAACAAAAACAGACGTGACATCGTGAGACTTTTCCAGTTTTTTATAAATCATAAAAACAGGTCCATTTGGAGATTCTGAGGTTTTCCTGCTTCCTGCTCATCGTGTCCTTCAGTTTCTGTCAGTGAGACTCAGAAGTCTCGGTAGTGCAGCAGCCTGAACACACAATGACAACACAACACAGCTAACATCAGTCAGTCATTCCTTTTACAACAGGAAAAAAAAAAAAGGTATGAAAAAGCTGATTGGCTGTCTGACCTGAAAAGGGGGGCGTGTCCTTTGTTGTTCGCCAATGAGAAGAAGCCACTGTGTGGGGAGAAGTCCAGGCAGCTAACTCGATAAACCAACTTCCTCTTCGACACCGGGAAGTTGGAGAAGACACTGAGGCTGGGCAAGTGGACCTGAGGGGACAGAGCTGGATCAGAGCTGGATCCGATCAGGATCAGAGCCGGATTTTGTGCAATCACCCAGCTGTATCTCACCAGCCGTACAGCCTCGTCCTCAACCCGGGAGGCGATAGCCAGGATGTCGGATGTGGGGTTAAAGGTCAACGAGGTTGCTGAGGTCAGCAGGTTCATCACAGCTTTCAGAGGCTTCGGATTAGTTGAATTAAGACATGCCTCCTGAGAATAGATGTTTACGACGCCAGATTGAGAGCTGAAACAGACAGATGATCAACACTAGTCAGTCTGCTGGAACCAATCACATAGCAGGACTATGTGAAATGGCGTGTTTTACCCGCAGGCTAGGTACTGTCCGTCATGTGAGGCGGCGATGGACGTCCCCCTCACACAGCCGTCGTCTGGAAACCTGTTCACACAGCGACTGCTGCGCACATCCCACACATACACCTCCCCCTCATCTGCACACACACACACACTCCCTCAGTCACATGACTGACAGAAAGGTGACATGGATGTGATGTCACAGCCTCGTGGACTCACCTGAATGGACAAACATTTTGCTGCCGTCACGGTTGAAAGCGACTCCGCTGATGTCACCGTTTATCTTCATACTGCGGACGACCTCCTTCGTCTGAACACACACACATCAATAATATATATGCATATCATCACGATCAGCATCAAATTATTCATCTTTGCTGGAGGAAACATGGTGGGGAGTACCTTCAGTGTGAGGAGGTGCAGGTATCCATTGGTGCCGCTCAGCAGCAGAGTGCCTCCATCAGGACAAACAGAGAACTCTTTGACTCTGGCTTCATTCAGACCTGAACAACAGACAACCACAGCTGCTCTTAACAGACCTTTATGCTGAAAGGCATCAGGAAGATGGCCGACCTCTGACTCACCTCTGACGCTGTGGACAGGTGTGATGCGGCCCTCCATCATGTCGTACAGGTAGAACATCCTGTTCTTCAGGCTGGTGGCAATCACCATCTCCCCGTCCACACTGAACTGGGCCTTGTAGACCGGAAAGCGCTCCAGGTGGATGCTCTGGATCTTCGGATTTGTCTTCCCGTCCACCTGCAGGAGGAAACGCAGACGCAAGTCTTGAGTCACATGACCTGTATCACCTGACCTCAGAGTTGCCTGCAGACAACCTCTGTACCTGAAAGAGGGAGACCGATTGGTCGAGGCCAGCTGTCATGACAACCTGAGCTGAGGGATGGAACTGGACTGTGGTGAGTCTGTCCTCCGAGGGACGAGCGCTGTTGGCGTGAAGACATTTCTTCATCTGAAGCAGGAAACACAAACCACCACCACCATCATCATCAGCAGGGGAGGAGTTTCCAGCCCACATGATCAGAACAGCATGGGTGTCCAGGTGAGACTCACTGACCTTCAGGACGCCGCTGGGCAGACTGTCTGAAGACGCCACAAAGTTTCCTGTCCTCCTCAGCAGGTCGTCCTCGTCTTCCTCCTCATCTTCATCTTCCTCAGTAGCTTAAGAAACAAACAGTGTTTTTGTTTGAACAGAACTGAATTTAAAGAAACGTCATGAAATCCAGTTTGTGTGTTTCTACTTTTGTTCTTCTTCTTCCCGGTGTTTCTCTCCGCCCACGCTGGAGCGCCGCCCATCGACTTCTCAAACCTGAAACATGGCAGCACCGACAGGTGAGTACAAGGTGAATGAGCGTTCGGGCGCTGCGTTCAGGTGTTCACTTACTGCTCCCTCATCCTCTGCTGTAGTTTCTGTTTGTTCATGACTGACTCGGCATCTCCTCTGATCAGGTGTTTGCGGTAACGATGTTTCATGTCCACCCTGAAATACACAGACAGGAAGTCACCTGAGTGCCGGGCTACGGTCCCGCCCCCTCCGACCTACAGACTCAACACTCACTGTTCCTCCAGCTCGTCGTCCTCGTCCACCCAGGCGGCTTTCCTCTTCGGTTGGAGCTGCAGACGAGCCTCATCCTCATCTTCATCACCGGACTCCTCGTCCCCGTCCCCCACCAGCAGGGTGTCCGTCTGCTCCTCGTCCTCCTGTCCAACAACAGAACATCTGAGTGGATCCAATTCTCTGTTCAAAACTAAATTGGGTCTGTGATTCAGGACACACACAGGACAGCAGAGGACCTTTTCTGGTCCCAGTTTGTGGACCAGCTCGTCCTCCGTCCCGAACAGCAGCTGCTCCAGCAGCTTCACCGAGCCGTCGTTGTCCCTCAGGGCCGTCAGGGAGCTCAGGTTCCTCCGCCGCCGCTCCTCTTCCTCCTCCGGGTCCATCTTCGCTCGGCCTCGGTCCTCGGCGGCTCCTCGAAGCTTCCGGTCCGCCATGTTTCCGACAAACGATCCAGAAATCCGGAGTTTTTCAGACGACTCGGAGCCGAGCAGCTGATGTTCCCACATGTGGAGGAAACTGTTTATTTCCGCCGCGCTGTATGACGCGTTTCCGGTTGGTTCACGTCCGAAGGTGAGAAAAAAGCCCGCCCCCAGAGTCCGGAGAGAGAACTACAGCCGTTCATCATAAAATACAAAAGTATTTCGTTGTTTTAATCACGGAAAAGTTTATTCGGTTCAGTGAGTGAACATGCTGTTAAAATGGGACATCAGGACCGATCAGGATCTACAGCTACATGACGGAATGAAGTCAGAACTTCTCAGATCACAAAACCTTTTTCTTCAGAACCTTCATTTAATATGAAGAAAAAAACTGAAAACAACTGAGAGCAAGTCTGGTTGATAGTTAGTGAAGCTTGAGGGGGAGGAGGAGAAGGAAGAGGAGGGGGGAGGAAGGAGGAGGAGAAGGAGAAGGAAGGGGTGGGGGAGGAGGAGGAGGAGAAGGAAGAGGAGGAAGAGGAGGGGGGAGGAAGGAGGAGGAAGAGGAGGGGGGAGGAAGGAGGAGGAGAAGGAAGGGGGGGGGAGGAGGAGGAGAAGGAAGAGGAGGAAGAGGAGGGGGGAGGAAGGAGGAGGAAGAGGAGGGGGGAGGAAGGAGGAGGAGAAGGAAGAGGAGGAAGAGGAGGGGGGAGGAAGGAGGAGGAAGAGGAGGGGGGAGGAAGGAGGAGGAGAAGGAAGGGGGGGGGAGGAGGAGGAGAAGGAAGAGGAGGAAGAGGAGGGGGGAGGAAGGAGGAGGAGGGGGGAGGAAGGAGGAGGAGAAGGAAGGGGGGGGGGGGGGGGGAGGAGGAGGAGAAGGAAGAGGAGGAAGAGGGGGGGAGGAGGAGGAGAAGGAGAAGGAAGGGGGGGAGGAGGAGAAGGAAGGGGGAGGAGGAGAAGGAAGGGAGGAAGAGGAGGGGGGAGGAAGGAGGAGGAAGAGGAGGGGGGAGGAAGGAGGGGGGAGGAAGGAGGAGGAGAAGGAAGAGGGGGGGAGGAGGAGGAAGGGGGAGGGTGGGGAGAGAGAGGAGGTGTCAAGATGAAGTCTTTCGTCAGTTTGAGTTCCACAGTGAAAATAAATCAGCTATAATAAATCAACATTGACCCAGACGGACTTTCAAAATAAAATGTGGCATGGTTAGAAACTCCAGGACAACATTCAGGCAGGAAACAGGTTTACTGTCAAAGTAAAAGTTCAGTGAAAAATGTCACATGATGTGTAAAAAAGTTTAATTTGAAAAATCAAAGGATGATGTTCTCACAAGGCTTTTAATTCTTTAGAGTTTATTTAAATTTTTGTTTCTGCTATTGTCCTGCAGTTTTATTTTACATTTTACAGTAATCCTCCTATTTCCTCTTTACTGCAATTCTTAACAAGTTTATGGAACAAAAATTTATTGTATTTAATTTAATTGAATGTTAATATCAGACGTTTTTTCAGCCCAAAGAAAAATGTACTGTTGAAAACAACCATTAACCGCAGCTCTGATCAATCTTACAACTTTCATTTCTTATTTCTCATCATATAGTTTGTTTTTTGATGTCATAACTTTGCAACATAATTCATCACTTCCTGTTGAGGAGAGCAGTTTTTTCTCCCTCAACATCGTTGGTAAGGTTCTGTCACTTCAAATTATTTAAAAGTTTGTTTGAAGAATCAGCAGCAGGCTGCTCCAAAAGAGACAGCATGCGACCAGGTTAGTGCTAGAGCTGGGGTAGGAGTCCAGGTCAGTCCAGATAGGTCTCTCTTGGCACTTAAAGACTTGAAACCGATCTCTGTCAGTGCCAGAGGTCAAGTAGGTCACGTCCTGCAAAAATAAAGCATGTCACATCACTGCCATCACCTCGACAGGTGTGTTGGACGATGAAGACACAGGTTAGTTCAAGTGGGGCACATGTTTTCATCCTGCTGGAGAACAAACATCGTCTTCCAATGTTGATCCTTTGTCACAAAAACTGATTTCAGTTCTCAGTTTATCTGGACTCCTAAGATCCAGATCCAGGTCTAAGGTCTAGCCTGTTGAAGTACTTGTCAATGAAATAGTTGGACATTTTCATCTTTCTTTAAAAGCTCAGATTGATCATTCTGATGTCTGAGCTACACAGAGCTGGAGTTGGGACCAAGTTAGCTTAGCATAAAGAAAACAAAATATGGACCAATGAGATGGTGAAGTGAGCCTGGAGTCAAAGTCTGAATGTTTCAGAGACCTGGTGACAGTAGGTTTTCTCTGCTGTTAGCTTTTCTCGACTGATGCTAACTTTAGCAGGTTTCTCTGATTGTTGGATACGAGACGAGTTGTCATTCAACTGGGACAAACTTCCACAACGTCACAGAACTCCTGTCCAAAGTCTGACTTTCTACAGGATACGCAAAAAACCAGGAAACTGGTTCATGAAGAAGATTATTTAACAAAAACCTGAATCCAGACAATCCAGAAGTGAAGGCCTGAAGCTCATCCTCCTCCTGGTCTTGCAAACAAAAAGTGCAAGTGCAAAAATAAAAACTAAAGGTTCATGGGGACCAGAAAAGAATGAGCAGCAGCTCCGGATGTCTTTCCTCCTCTTCATTCATCTGCTGCAGACAGGATTGGTCAGATCAACTTTCAGCCAATCAACTGTGAGTTGGTACGAAGTGATGGAGGCGATGATGATGAAGCTGGATGGAGGACTGTGTGTGTGTGTGTTCGTTCCTGTTGCATGGTTCACCTCCCAACAGGAGGGAGGGGGGGGGCTCCTCTTATCACTGAAACAAACAAACCAATCATTAGAATATGCACTGCACTCAAAATAAAAGTCATGTTGTTGCTAAGGTTAGCTTAGCCAAGGTCCTGTCAGTCAGACTGTCCTGATGAAATCACAGCGTCAATGTTAGTTGTCTAATGAATTTTCCACCTAATTATATTACAGTGTCAAATTCAAATCAAATCAGATTTATTTGTATAGCGCCAAATCATGCAATCAAGCACTTTAAATATGGAGCAGGTCTAGACCAAACTCTTTATAAAACTATTTAAAGAGACCCAACAGATCCCCCGATGAGCAGGAAAAACTTCCTTTCGGGCAGAACCAGGCTGGGGGGCGGGAGGCTGGGGGGTGGGGGCGGGTGGGGTGGGGTGGGTTGTAGCTAGGAACAGTTGTAGGCAGGAACATGATGCTACATGGAGTTAATGGAGATGATGTTGCAGTGTGGAATTCATGAGGATAAGGGAACAGCAGGCGTTGCAGGAACATGGGATGGAGATGAGTCACCACCTGCAGGATGAGGACAGGGAGAGAGGAGAGGAACTGGGAGAGACAGAGACTTTGGCAGAACATGGTTAGTAAATGCAGTATAAATGCTTAGAACTGGGAGAAACAGGGATTTCTAAGAAGCGTGGTTATTGTCAGCGCATGCAGGGGGTGAGGGAGAGAGACAGATAGACAGAGAGAGAGAGAGAGAGAGAGAGAGAGAGAAGCTCAGTCCTTCCCCCAGCAGCCTCGGCCTACAGCAGCATAGCTAAAGAGTAGAGGACTTTTTAACTATCAGCTCTGTCATACAGGAAAGTTTTAAGCCTGATCTTGAAAATTACTAAAGAGTCCGCCCCCCGGACCGATGCTGGAAGTTGGTTCCATAGAAGAGGAGCCTGATAACTGAACGATCTGCCTCCAGATTTACTCTTGGAGACTCTAGGAACCACAAGTAAACCTCCATCGAGAGAGCGGAGTGGCCTGCTAGGACAGTAAGGAACTATGAGCTCTGAGATATGATGGAGCTTGGCCATTAAGAGCTTTATACACTCACCGGCCACTTTATTAGGTACACCATGCTAGTAACGGGTTGGACCCCCTTTTGCCTTCAGAACTGCCTCAATTCTTCGTGGCATAGATTCAACAAGGTGCTGGAAGCATTCCTCAGAGAGTTTGGTCCATATTGACATGATGGCATCACACAGTTGCTGCAGTTGTCGGCTGCACATCCATGATGCGAATCTCCCGTTCCACCACATCCCAAAGATGCTCTATTGGATTGAGATCTGGTGACTGTGGAGGCCATTTGAGTACAGTGATCTCATTGTCATGTTCAAGAAACCAGTCTGAGATGATTCCAGCTTTATGACATGGCGCATTATCCTGCTGAAAGTAGCCATCAGAAGTTGGGTACATTGTGGTCATAAAGGGATGGACATGGTCAGCAACAATACTCAGGTAGGCTGTGGCGTTGCAACGATGCTCAGTTGGTACCAAGGGGCCCAAAGAGTGCCAAGAAAATATTCCCCACACCATTACACCACCACCACCAGCCTGAACCGTTGATACAAGGCAGGATGGATCCATGCTTTCATGTTGTTGACGCCAAATTCTGACCCTACCATCCGAATGTCGCAGCAGAAATCGAGACTCATCAGACCAGGCAACGTTTTTCCAATCTTCTATTGTCCAATTTTGATGAGCTTGTGCAAATTGTAGCCTCAGTTTCCTGTTCTTAGCTGAAAGGAGTGGCACCCGGTGTGGTCTCCTGCTGCTGTAGCCCATCTGCCTCAAAGTTCGACGTACTGTGTGTTCAGAGATGCTCTTCTGCCTACCTTGGTTGTAACGGGTGGTTATTTGAGTCACTGTTGCCTTTCTATCAGCTCGAACCAGTCTGGCCATTCTCCTCTGACCTCTGGCATCAACAAGGCATTTCCGCCCACAGAACTGCCGCTCACTGGATATTTTTTCTTTTTCGGACCATTCTCTGTAAACCCTAGAGATGGTTGTGCGTGAAAATCCCAGTAGATCAGCAGTTTCTGAAATACTCAGACCAGCCCTTCTGGCACCAACAACCATGCCACGTTCAAAGTCACTCAAATCACCTTTCTTCCCCATACTGATGCTCGGTTTGAACTGCAGGAGATTGTCTTGACCATGTCTACATGCCTAAATGCACTGAGTTGCCGCCATGTGATTGGCTGATTAGAAATTAAGTGTTAACGAGCAGTTGGACAGGTGTACCTAATAAAGTGGCCGGTGAGTGTATGTTAACAGAAGGATTTTGAATTCTACTCTATATTTTACTGGCAGCCAATGGAGAGCAGCTAACAGCAGAGATATGATCTCTTTTCCTAGTTCCTGTTAATATTCATGCAGCAGCGTTCTGAATTAACTGAAGGCCTTTTAGAGATTTGTTTGGACATCCAGATAGTAATGAGTTACAGTAGTCCAGCCTAGAAGTTACAAATGCATGGACTAGTTTTTCTGCATCATCCTGAGAAAGGATGTTTCTGATTTTCCTAATGTTTCTCAGGTGGAAGAAAGCTGCCCGACTAACTTGTTTTATGTGAGGGACAAAGGACATGTCCTGGTCAAAAATTACTCCAAGGTTTCTTACAGTGGAGCTGGAGGCCAAAGTAATGCCGTCCAGACTGATGAGATGATTAGATAGTATTTTTCTGAGGTGCTTAGGACCGAGTACAATAACTTCTGTTTTGTCAGAGTTGAGAAGTAAAAAATTTCCAGTCATCCAGACTTTTATGTCTTAAAGACGTCTGCAGTCTGACTACAACTGAGTATCGTCTGCATAGCAGTGGAAGTTGATGCTGTGTTTCCTGATAATGTTGCCTAGAGGATGCAGATAAAGCGTAAAGAGGATTGGTCCAAGTACCGAACCCTGCGGGACTCCATGACTGACTACAGTACATGAGGAGGAGCTGTTGTTCACATGAACAAACTGATGTCTATCTGATAAATAGGATTTGAACCACCTTAGTGCAGTTCCTTTAATTCCAATTTCATGTTCCAGTCTCTGTAGTAAAATATTATGATCTATGGTGTCGAATGCAGCACTGAGATCTAGAAGGAGAAGTATGGAGGCTGATCCATTGTCTGAGGCCATTAGAATGTCTTTGGAGACTTTAACCAGCACTGTTTCTGTGCTATGATGGGCTCTAAATCCTGACTGAAATGAATAGAAGGTTTGATATGGGTCTATAGTTTGCCAAAACATCTGGATAAGGATTCAGCTTTTTAAGCTGGGTTTTGATGACTGCGGTCTTAAGAGCCTGAGGTACATAACCCAAAGATAAGGTGTAATCAATCAGATCTAGAATGAACAGCTCAATTACATAAAAGATCTCTTTAAAGAGGCTAGTTGGTACTGGGTCTAATAGCCAGGTTGATGATCTGGATGATGAAACTATAGAAGCTAGCTCTGAAAGCTTCAGAGGGGAGAATGATTCCAGATGTAAAAGAGGCGTTGCAGTAGATTCAGGAGTTGCTGTATTCAGAAGATTACTGTCTAATGTAGGTAAGAGCTGATGAATTCTTTCTCTGATCATGAGAATTTTATCTGTAAAAAAAAGTTAATAAAATCATCACTGCTAAGAGCTAAGGGGATCACTGGTTCAACTGAGCTATGGCTCTCTGTCAGCCTGGCTACAGTGCTGAAGAGAAACCTGGGGTTGTTCTAGTTTTTTTCTATGAGTGCTGAGTAATATGAACTCTAATTTCCTTGATGTCTGCTTTAAGACATGAATGTGGGAATTATACCAGGGAGCCAGCCTCCTCTGTTTGATTACTTTCTTTTGAGAGGGGCGGCATTGTCCAGATTTGAACATAGTGTTGCCATAGTGCTCTTCACAAGGTCATCAACCTGTGTATGTTTTTTCTGGCCCCCTCCCCAGTCGGACCAGTGATCACATATACAGCCTGTTGTCATGTCGTCATTTAACAGCTGGCTGTCAAGGTGGTGTCCCGAAAACAATGTGGGCTACATAGATAACTGGAAGACTGTATGCCATAAAAACTGTTGTTGTTGTCGTCAGGTCATCCCCATCACCATGGAAACAAACACAGATAAAACAGACTGTAGTCCTGTCGGCACATCTGTGATTAGGGTCTTTTCTGGTCCTGGGCTGGTCTTGGGCCTACCTCTGTTGGCCTTGCTGGGGTAGATCTTGGTGAAATGTCTGTATTCGTCTGGAGGAGGGAAATCATCCAGAGGATGGAACGAATATTTGGACTCAAAATCATCTGCAGAAGAAGAAACAAAACGTCATTTCTGTTTCTGTTGGGCTCAATGATCCACCTTCTGTTCAGTCAAACTGTCTGAAGACGGAGGAGGGAGCAAACAGAAGGTGAAGAAGAAGAATGAAGGTGGAGCCTGAACTGAGGCAGCAATGATTAACAAAGACACTAAGAAACAAAAACATTGAAGAGAAGAAACCATAAAGCAGCTAAAAGTGAATCAGCTCACAACGAAACAAAAAAAAGCCCTGAAATGTTTTATTTTGGCACTAAAAACTAAAACTGAGGAATGGTCAAACAGACGGAGGGAGAGACAGAACTCACCCACAAACAAGCGAGGGATGGAGGAGGAGGGGGCGTGTCCATTACGAAGAGGGGGTGGGGGCGGGGGAGGAGCAGCAGGAGTGCGAGTTGGCGGGGGAGGAGGTTTCCCTCGGGCAGGGGGATCTGAGGAGAGGGAGGGGCTACCATGTGTCCTGTATGGTGGAGGAGGCGGGGCTTCTCTGCCCCCTGCCCTTGAAGATGATGACTGGACCGGAACAGGAGGAGCTGAAGTGACAAACAGGTTATCAGTACAGGTGAGTGTAAAATTAAAAAACAAAAATTTGTAATATGAAACGTCTTTTTAATCTTTTTAAGGCCAAAAATAATAATAAAAAATTTAAATGTAAACACCAGAAAACAGAGGAGAAAATCAGACTGAAACAGACTGAACCAGCTGACCTCACCTGCTCCTCTACCTGGCGGCTCTCTGACAGGGGGAGGCGGCCTGTTGGCACCCTGTTGGGAGGGGGTGGGAGAGGCAGGGGGTGGAAGTGGAGCGGGGCCTCTTGTGGGCGTATGGCCAGCAGGTGAGGGGGCGGTTCTTTTATTGCTGAGGGAGTTGTGTCGTTGGGGAAGCTCAGGTGTTGCCTCCCCGCCACCGCCTGTTGGACCATTTGTGACACGATATGGTGGAGGGGGTGGGGCCAGAGAGGAAGAGGAGGCGACAGATGATGCGGGATTTCCTCCTGAGGTGGGTGGGCGTCTGCTGTTGCTAGGAGATGGGGGAGGTTTGGAGGGGAGAGGTGGGGTATTGTTAGGGGCTGGTGGGAGGGGCTTCTCTCTGTTGTAAGAGGACGAGGATGGAGGGGAGGGAGCGTTACCACGGCGACAGAGAGGTGGTGGAGGAGGTGGGGCAGAGGAGGAGTGCCTCATGCCAGTAGAAGGGGAAGAGGCAGCAGAGGAGAGCGAGGAGGGGGAAGGAGAGGAGGACAGGTTGGGGAGTGATGGACGCTGGGAGCGACCCGTCTCCATCAGTGATGATGCCTGAGCGGTGGGGCTCTCTCCATCGTCATGGCGATGATTTGGGGGGCGGGGCGCCGCAGCTCGGGTCGAGGGAGAACGCCCGTCTGAATTAGAAACATACACAGACAAAAAGAAAAAAATGTTATGGCAAATTCTAAGTTAAAAAGTTACATTTATTATTTCATATGCTTGCAAAACGTAAAACCTTACATATTAATTATTTACATTTTCTATAACATGTACATAAGACACGACAACAATGAAATCAATCAAACAAAGTGAACTGACCTCCGACTGGCCTCAGTTTGGGAAGTCCACCCATGAACAGATCTCCTATTGGTGGAATAGAACCTGATGGGCTTGCTGGTCCGCTCCCATTGGCTCCTCCTTTGGGCTCTGAGAACCACAACCATTGGACAGATGAGAGAGGGTTCCGCCTCCTGCACAATGTCACGACACAACAAGGACTCAACAATGAAATCACAGATGGGATGGATATGGGTGAAATGCATTGTAGGTGCAGGTGAGACCAGGTGACGTCAAACAGCTGGATGAGGTGACGTGGGGTGATGTGGGATGTTAAAGGTGAAGGGAGTGTTTACACTCCCACGCTGCTCCGACGCTCCAACAGCATCAATTCGCCACATTCACTTAACTGAGAGGAACCTGCTTCTTCTGAATCAATCCTCAATTCTAATAAGGTGGGGGAGTGAATGTGTCTGAACAGGCAGGACTCTCCACCCAGTCATGTGTCACCCCTCCACCACAGGTAAACAGGAACTCATTACGTGTGATCATCAGAGCGTCATTCAGCTATGTGACAGAGTTCTCACAACTCATTAAAATCAAAAGCCTCTGCTGGCCCTTTTGTGAAAAAACTGGCTGTCACGACTGATCTTCACCCAAATTAAATATTCAAATTTGAGACACTGAAGTCTTTTCCTGTAGCTCCTGTAGCTTCAGATGAGTTTGGGTGCAAAAACACTGAGGTCTGCATCACCTGAACAAAGCCAAGCTGCTCAGCTGATGTTGCTATGAGAAACTCTGTCACATGGTGACAAACTGCAAACGTGAGCTCAGCAGCTGCAGGAAGCTGCAGGATCTGGATTAACCAGCTGATACTTCACCATCCAGTCAATTCATTGAATAACAGTTTGATGCACTGATTCAAATCTGTACTGGACACTAAACTGACCAATTCAAAACGTGAAGACCTGAACCACAGCTACACTAAACTGATGACATCAGAGACAGAGAAGTTAGAGCAGGACCCAAACAACAGGTCAGACGTGAGGGACAGAAACACAGTGAGTGAGGTCAGACTCTGTCTTGTGCTTGAGAAAGTATGGGTGATCTGGTCTGGGATCAGATCCTGGATGGGGTCCTACATCAGGTTTAGCTCAGGTACGTATTAATTGAGAGCTGATGACAGTGTCACGTCTACATATCACCAACAGCCCTGACTTCTGTTGCAGTCACCATGTGGTGAGGTGCGCATTCTGTGTCTGCAATGGTTGTTATCTTTCGTTTGAAACACAACTGAAGCTGCTCAGTCTGCATGAATGAGCATGAATGACCTTCAATAACCTCAGCTGACTGAGTTTCATCAGACGTCTCATACAACATCCAAATCACTGCATCAAACTGTGTTTCAGCAGTGACACCTGCTGTTCAGGTGCGTGAGTGTTGATGATGTCATCATAATGTGGACATGTTCAGGTTCAGCTCTGAATCATGTTGGACAGGAAACATGGCGGCTGTGTAACCTCGACCCTAAGCCTCCTGCAGCCTCAAGTATTAGAGAAGGTCCTTACTCTCTGGGGACAGAGCAGAGCTCTTCTCTCCGGCCGTCTTCTTCTGCTCCTCTGATGGTGCCCCCTGCTGTTTGGGCTGGTGCTGTTGCTGGTGTAGGTATTGGTATAAACGAATGTATGGGTGCTCTGTGGGGGGTGTTTGGCTCTTTGGTGTTTGAGTCTTACTATCGAGCAGCGGAGCGCTGCGGTCATTCACCACCGACACTTTCCTCAGCTTGGTGCCTTTACAGATGTCAGACAGCAGAGCGCCACGACCTTTGGCCTCCTCTTTGCTCAGCTTTGGGGGGCTGGTGTTGGCCTGGGGCGGGGGCACCATACAACACATTCACAAATATGACCTTAAAGGGTCAAACCAATCAGAAATCAGAAGGTTCCTCACCTGGCTGAAGGTGGGGGGAGGTGGGGGTACTCCCGGAGGAGGAGGAGGTGGGGGAGGGATGGGCATTTTGCTGCTGAAAAGACACACCAGAACCCTGTAACACACAAACACCACTCAAATTCAACTCAATGAGGCAGGAACACAACCTCGTCCTTCACTTTTCAAAATAAAACGTGTTGGTCCTTCTGGGAGACCAGATCAAGTCAAATCATTATCATGGCTCCAAATCATAAAGTTCCATCAAGGCTCTTCACACAGAGAGCAGGCCCAGAGCAAACTCTGTGACAGTGAGAGAGAGCCTGTAGGAGAGGAGGGGGGGACTTTGTAGAGGGATAAAGAGACAACAAGAACAGGAGGAGAGAAGGTGACATGAAGATACAAACTGAACATCAAGAAAACATCCAGCTGACTGATGAAACCTGCTGCAGTAAATATTATCAGTAGAAGACGAGGTCACAGTGGGAGGAAGATAACTAAAGGGGACTGTGGACCACAGATGATTCAGCACCTGAAGGACGGAGACAGGAAGAGACAGAGTTAGAGACGGGAAGGGTGGGATGGCCATGGGGGGGGGGGGGGGGCTATAGCACCACAACTAAAAGAAACACTGCAATTTAACTTTACATTTTAAATTTTAACAGTGTCATAAAGGAATGTTTTCATTCTGACCTTACGCTGTGACAGAGCCCCCCCCCCCCCCGGACCGAAACTGGCAGTTGGTTCAACAGAAGAGGAGCCTGATAGCTCAAAGATCTGCCTCCTGATGGAGACTCCAGGAACCAGAACTAAACCTTCATCCAGAGAGCAAAGTGACCTCCTGGGATCATCAGGAACTCTGAGCTCTCTCACCGGGACCCCCAGTATACAGAGAACTGTCACTTCTGGACTAGGTCCACATTGGTCTCCTTTCTCCACCAAGACTGCACCTGAGCAGGTCCAGAACAAAAACCTCTTTACCTGGACCAGATCATGAGAGTACCTCTGCAGGATTCAGTTTTCTGGAATCTCAATTCATCATTAAAGGAATAATGTCCACACACGGATCCTAGAACTGCCAGACCAGGCCCTGGTCTATCGGACTCTGAGATATTCGTCTGTAGTTTCCGCAGCAGTTCGTCGGGGTTGCTGGTTTAGCCTCGGTCGGGCTCTGAGCTAACACTTAAACCAGTCTCACCGTTCAGCTGCTGGCCAGATGTTCACCACCCACGATCCACATCTGTCTGAACAGATTCAGACCTTCCCATCAGCTTCATTCGGCCTTAACGTGTTACAAGATGCACCGTTAGCTAACCAGGTCGCCCACCCTGCTAGCCGTTTGTTAGCATTAGCAGCGGGTCCGTGTGGCATCTTTCGGCCAACAGGTGAAATAAATCCTACCTGGGGACGTCACGGCCTCTCCTCCGGTGGAGCCATGCCGTGGGGTGTCGGTGTTAGAGTCCGCAGCTCTCCGTTAGCTGTTAGCTTCTCTGCTGCAGATTCGGATTCCTCGTCAGTCAACACGAGAGCACGTGACCTGAGCGCGAGGACACGCGCCGCTGCAGCTGATGCTGACCAATCAAATTTGTTTTTTATTCACATGTTTATGTTTACTGTTTTACTATTTGCTTGGATCTTTAATGTAGTGTCTGAATCTGCAGACTGCTTCTTTGTTCGGGTTCACTAAACTGACTTCAGGACTCAACTGCAGTTTTACCGACTAGAGAAGAAAAAGACAGTTTCTGGTTTTAGCTCTTAAAAAACAGATGTCTTCGGATATTTTTAAATTAAACCATGTGACTACATTGAAAGCAGAAATGAATATTATTTGAAAATCAACATTTTCACACAGTCACTTCTTCCCTGCTCTGTCCTTCCGTCTTCCGGTTGGCGGATGTGATAAACCGGAACTAAATCTCCGTATTAAACGAAGGACTTCAACGTCATACCGAACCGACCAATCAGGTGCCTCGTGGCGGGGATTTGAAAACCGAAATGGCTGAAGTTCGATCGTAAGTTTCCAAAAGTCGGTCAGCATGTATAATTCAGTCCTGTCAGAGACTTCTGTTCGGTGAGAAAAGGCATTGAAATGTTGGAACTTCAGGTCGGACTCCATCGCACTGAACTAAAGTAGAAACATGAGAATTAGCAGTGAGCGCGTTGATGAGCTAAGCTAAGCTAAGCTAACGCCTGTCTGTTTACGTCAGCTTGTTGCAGCGCTATGATCCGGCTCTGTTGGATCCCTGTGGAGACCCGGACCCCGATCAGCCGGACTCTGCTGAGACAGCCAGGATGCTCCTCCACCTGACGGTCAGAATCCAGCAGCAGCCTCCATCGGAGGATCCGAAACCTCTTACACCATCACAGCACACTGGACCGGGCCCGAGTCAGGCCTGGGCTGGACCATCACAGAACATTTAAAGCCCACAACCACGCGAACTTTTATTCCGCTTGGACTGACTGGTGGATAGTAATGTTTGTTTTTTTTTTTTTCATCTGACTGTGTAGGAGGGTCGACGTGTTCAAAAGGTTTTATGGCGTCAGCTGTTTGTTCTAGACTCCATGATGTCGCTCCTGGAGGGTCTAGACTCCGCCCAGCAACTGCTGATACAACTCAGCCCCCCCCAGCCCGGTACACACACAAACTATATTCAAGAAGACACAGAATGCACACAACTTCAGACATTACTGTGATGCCTCGGTTCACATGGCAGAGTCTAATCCGAACTCTATACAAATGTCTTTCTTCTTCTTCAACCTGATAAGATCTGGTTGGGAAAAACTAAATCTTTTTAGGTTTACTGTCAGATTTTATATTTAGTATAAATCATCACTAAACTGAAATCAGTGATGAGCTTAAAAGGAACAGGGACTAACGTGTCATAAGGAGGATCATACACTCATCCTCATCTGGTATAGCTTCCTTTATTTTGAACATCACCTCCATTCCAACACAATTCACTCAGAGGGTGGAGCTCGAGGCAGGTGGAAAGCTCTGAAGGTGAAGAGCAAGTCAGAGATGGAGGAGACAGAGGCTCTGCTCACGTCGCTGCAGGACAGAATCCAACAGATCCATGACAGAAGACACACACTCACACAGTTGGTCCAACAGCTGCACAGCAAGGTGAATACACGTTACACAAGTTAACAGCTCGTAGGTTGACGCTGTTTCATTTATATCTATCAATATGCATGGTGTGGACATAAAGCCTTGAGTGGAGGGCTTAATCATACCTCCCAAGGTGCATTCAGAACAGCCCACCCGGTTTCTGTCCGTGTCTTTTTCAGAAGCAGCAATGTGAACAGCTGGAGGAATCTCTGCTGAAGGCCCAGAAGGCAGTGCAGTCTTGTAATCGCCAATTGGACCAACTGAGGGAGGAGTCAGAGGTGGCACTCCGTCAGATGATCAGCTGGCAGCAACTCAGAGATCAGTGAGAGTCGTTATATTGTGTGACCTGTGCTCAGGTCAACTGATTGGTCTCTAACTCAGCTGTTCTTGTATCAGACTGCAGGTTTGCCTGTGCACAGTACAGGACATCATGCAGATCAAGCTTCTGTCCTTCAACCAATCAGAGCTATGTGTTGAGCTCAGGCCACGCCTAACCTCTGATCATTCATCCAATGAATTGGAGCCACTGAAGTTGTCAGTCACATGGGGCCTTGATGACCACTTCAGTCTGCAGGTAACCCACAAGACTCATGAGGAGATATAGATTTGATCTAATTCTCCTTGTCTCTTCTCTCCTTGGTGACTCGCTTGTGGCGTTATGGGGATTTTGGTCTCTGTAGGTGGGCGAGGGGACAGCTGGTCTGGTGGAAGACTGTATGTCGGGCAGACGGTCGGAGCTGAGTGATGCCCTGCTGGAGGTGAAGCAGCGTTACGTGGGCCAAGCTGAGCTGCTCTCAGAGATTCAGGCTCTGAGGTCCAGGTGAGCTTCCACATTTTGCCATGGGTCCACTGCTTGCTCTGTCAGACCTCTGAACTATCTGTGACCTGTCAGATCGATAATCAATAAACACAAGGAGCTGACATCGGAACCAGTTTCAACAAACTAGATGTTAAATACTTGACATTACTATTATACATGATACTAGAAGTGAGATGAGGTATGATTCAAATAGGTGTTTAATAAAAACTTTTTATTAGGACTCCTTGTTAGCTCTTATCTGTTGAGATCAACAATCCTTAAATCCTAAAAAACACACTGACTCATCTTAGAGCCATCAAGGTAATGACATCATCACAGTCATGTCACTATGATTCTGGGTCTCTTCGTTTTTTGTATTTTATGGCGGAATTTCTTTGTTCATGTGGATCTCAAATCCTTCCATCGTTTGACCCCATCAGTCAGTTACTAACTGATGAACTTCTGTTGATAGTAGTTTGCTCTGTTTCCAGTTTTGTGCTAAGCTAACTCACGCCTGGAGATGAATGTCTGTCACTTTTGCTTTGTGTCTCCAGTTTTGCCATCGACTGGCGTCCTGCTCAGCGGCTGCTGATCTACCTGAAGTCGGCGTTGTTGGTGTGTCACCTGGAGGTGGAGGAGGGGTACCCGAGTGGTGGACGAGCTCGTCTGCTGTCGGTCCGCAGGGACGGACAACCTGTGGACACATCTGGATTGAAGGTAAAGATAAACACCTCATAAAGTTCAGCTTTGTGTCAGACACAAGACTGTCTGTAACTGATCTGTTCATACGTTCACAACCTCAGACCAACAAACAGACACTCAGTCACAAACTGGTCCTTCAAACTAGAGATCCTCTGTCTTTTTCACCCTGCAGCCTCACAGACCTGACCTGAGGCTGACAGACTGGTTGGTTCTTCTCTGCAGCAGCCCGCTCATCTGATTCCGTGTTCGACCTGTTTGTTTGTCTCACCTATTCCCTGTTTGCATTTCTATAGTTGTCCTTGTACGAACAAAAACGTGTAAATAAAGTTTTCACATGCACATAAACCTGTAGAGTTGACAGTGGCTGCTGACATGGCTACATGGGGCTTTTGTTTTGCATCATTGGCCTGCAGTGCTCCGTGTGTCCTCCAGGAGAGTAGAGGGGGGAGTTTAACCCATTTCTGCTCGTCTGACTTAGAGCTGATTGGATTAAAAACCTCCACCTTTTGAGTCACTTCAACACTGAATGTTAAAATCTCTTAACAGAGCTGTCAGATTTGATTGTGTTCATATAGTCTTTACAACAGAAACAAAAAAATACACAGAATATCTCAGTTTTGGGCCACACACTTTTAGCATTCATACAGGCATATAATTTTAACCAAAAAAAAGTTATATATTTGTGTGTTGCACACAGTTCAAGCATAATTGGATATTTGAGTATTTATACAGTTATGCTTGTAAGGAAGTGACTGGTCCAGCAGATCCCTTGAACACCTGATGTTCTGATTGTCAGTTAAACCCATCTGTGCCTCCTCCTCTATCCCATTGGTCGGTAATGCTGTCTGTTGGTTGGTGGTGGTGGTGGTGGTGGGGGGGCAGGTCTTGGAGGTTCTGGATGTTGTCCTGGAGCCCATCATATTAAGAGCTGAGGTATTGACCTCAGGACGTCATGTCACACTGATCTTCCTGGTCTGACAATGGCATCCATCTCTGGGCGGGGGGCAAACCTGCACATGGTGAGGAGAACGACGAAGATGAAGAGGACAACCTGGCAAGCTGGAAGTCATTCTGCAGCTGGCTGTCCTCCATCTCAGCCAACATCTGCTGTTTCTCCCATTTAGGGACCGCTGACAGACAGGCACTTCCTGTTGATCCTCATGATGGAGTAGCTCTGGTTCTTCACACGATTCCTGCAATGGATGTTCTGCTGTATGCTGCGATGAAAGAATCCCTGAAGACGGACACCAGGGGTATTACAGACAGCAGGTTATATGGAAACTCTGACTCAGTCACCATGGTAACAGACTTACTGACTGAAGTTCAATAATAAATAATAAATCAAAGTGAGGTACGATCATAGCCCTGCAAGATCTCTCTTACCTTTTTGAATGATGTTTTGATATTTCGCTTCTCTCCTGATGGACTGCACCTAAATGAAAATCAGATTTTATTCCCACTTATACGGTTGTAAATGTAAAATCGAAGAGTCCATCCAAACCTACGCGTTGACTCGAGTAGTAATTTCTTCTCCTGCTGCAGCGGTGTTACATTTACAGTGAAACATGTTCATCCATGTTCTCCATCGGCCTGAATTCAGACCTCCACCTCCATCAGGGTGAAGTAACTGAACTTCTTTTTTCTCGGTTGTCATGGTGACTCGGGGTATCGGGGCTCCATTGATGATGGCTTTTCATAGAGTTTGTGCACGCGCACAACTCAAAGTGAACCAACTCAGATCAGCTGTTCTGGAACCTCCTACCTGGAATACCCCCCTGGTCAGGTGAGTGTGTCCCACCGTGAGTGCACCTTAGACACTCATGTTGTGAGGTGGCAACTTTGAGTGTTTGTGTGTATTGTTGTGTAATTGTCTGTTTCCTCTACATTTAACAGTTGTAGTTTACAGACTTTGCACGTCACGTGACAAATGTTGTCATGGGGGAGATTACATAATGAGCTTAGTCGAAGCAGCAGCCAATCAGATAACAGCGATAACAGCGCACATTGCGCGGGTTGCCTGCTGACATCATGACCCAGTTCCCGGAGAAAACAACCGGACGGGTTCTCGGACTTTTGTCCATGTTGAGAAGCAGAAGATGGATGAGCTCTCATCTCATTGGATGCTGAAGAAGCCCGTTTGACTGATGAGACTCTACAGATTCTGTTGGACTCTACTGAAGTAAAGCTTGACCTCCCTCTTCTGTCTCATGCACCTGTGATTATAATACACCTCCAGGTATGTACTGTAGCTGATTTCCTCATGCAGGAGGTAAGAATCTGACTCTTCATTCACCAGAAATCGTTTAATCTTGGGACCAATAATGAAGCTCAGAGTCATAAAGGGATGAACTCCAACTGTCCTTCTGGTGCACCTGGAGGAATCCTGTCACTTGCTGGCAAATGTGAGTCCTTCTGAGCCTCACCAGGTGGATCAGGGTCTGGATGTGGAGGGCGGCCCTGTTGACCCAGGCCCTCAGAGCTTCAGAGGACATCTCTCCGTCCCTCACCATGGAGTTCTTCAGCTTGATGAGCGCCTCGTTCAGCTTGAACTCAATCAGTTCCAGGTCTTTCCTCAGCTGCTGTCTGTTGTTCATGCTGCAGCGAGTCAGGCACAGCTCAATCTGGTCCCAGACTTCAGAGACCTTCTCCTCTGCAAACCCTCTTCTCAGAGCCTCTTGGGTGTTGTCCTCCAGGGGCTGGAGGAAATAATGTCGATGAGGACAGCGATGGCTAGCGCTCCCAATCCAGCCAGCTCAGGAGCTGATGTCAACCCTGCAAGCTTCTCCACCAGGTTCTTGGTCCAATCTGCAGCAAAATCAAAAAATCAAACATCTTCTTCTGCTCGTAGTGCTGCTTCAGGTTCTCTGAAGCATCCAGACTGCAGAACCTCACAATACTCTGACAGACTTTCAGATCTGCACCATTGCTGAGATTCCTCTTAAAGCGGTCCAGTTCTTCCTGGTCGTGCTGCCTCCTCTGTTCCTCGCTCATCTGGTTACCCATAATGCTGTTGTCAGGGTCAGTCAGGTTTGTCACTGAAACACACATCTAATACCCATGAACAAATAGTGTATTTTCATGCCCCCCCCATACACACACACACACACACAACTAACTCGTGCGCATGCCCGTGTGTCTCCGTTATCTGGACCACAGGAATGGTTTTGTTTGTGCGGTTATTGTTGTCTGTAAACAGCTGTTTAGGAGACTGCTTACCCGAACTCTGCTCCAGATGTCTGTTCGTTTCACTTTCGTCTGACCAGCTGATGACCTCACAGGAAGGAAAGCCGGACCGCCGGGCCACGCCCCCTGCTGGTCCTGGATCGGTGCTGAGCTTCAGAGCAGCTTCCTTCATATGAAATCACTAAAATGGGATCCAGATCTTTATACTCCAACTATTCAGCAGAGAACTTTGATTTAATTATTTAATCCAGGAATTACATCTTTAATGACATTAAGTAATGTTATCCATCTATCAATAACAATAATATAAATAATAATATTAAATAATAATAATAATTCAATGTTATCGTCGGTCTGGGCCTGATTCACCGCCGGGGCGGCAGGCGGCGCTGTCAGCCGCCATTTTCCTCAGACCGGAGCAGGAAGAGCAGAGGGAAAACACCGAGCTTCGACCGCAAAAACCTCCAGAATCCTTCAGAAACCTAGAGCGGATCGATGGACGTCCCGGGCCCCGACAGCGACTGGAGGAGCCCGCAGTTCCGACAGAAAGTCGTGGCTCAGATGTGAGACTTTTCACCCACAGCCGACTTTTTACCCACAATCCTCCGCATGCTCCGTTCGCCATGCTAATGTTAGCTCACTAGCTAAGCTAATGATAGCATAGCGCTGAAAAATGCTGAAATCAGACCGATTTGAGAGAGTCCGGCTCTATACCGTCTCTGGTGGCCGCGATAAATTCGACAGAATGAACATTTTCATTGAATATCACCGCGAGCAGCTGATGCTCATCATGAAGTCCAAAGTGAACACCACCACTTTGGACCACCAACACCTGGACTAAAAAACAAGAGAATTGGACTAAAAAACAGAGACCTGGACTGCACAACAGAGACCCGGACTACACAACCTCACTGTAACTTCATTTAGTCAGCTCTGAATGACGAGTCTGTCACAACGGCAGTAAATGAAGGTTAAAGGACCAATAATCTAAATTAATCTACTGATCTACAGAAGCTGGCCGTTTGAGGTCCAGTGTATTTAAAGACTAAATAAAACTTGAAACACACACAATTTTAAAGCTTCATGAAACAAGTATTTGTCAATATGGTAAACAGTGACAATAAAAACCTCTAACAGCTGGATCACCACTGACACACATCACCAGCTTGGACCCTCAGGTCCTAAGTCATCAGGTCTCCTTTGATTCATTCCTGTGTGTGTTTCCTTCCAGTGAGGAGGCCATGAGAAAAGCGGGAACAGCACACACTAAGTCCAGCAATGATATGGAGAATCATGTTTATGTCAAAGCCAAGTCCAGAGTAAGTTCTCATTAAAGGAACCTTTTACAGTGGGGGGGTACAAAACTTCATAGAGAATCTACCTGTTTTTAAGTTTCCGTCATTATTACTGTGAATCAGTGACATCATGATCAGAATCAGAATCAGCTTTATTGGCCAAGTATGTTCACAACATTTAAGGAATTCAGCAGGTGGTGTCACTCACAGAAAGGACAGCAGCAATATGCTAAAATCTAAATATAAATAATAGAAAAAGTATGCACATACAAATATATACCAATATATTGGTACAAAGTACACAATGTAGTGCAGATTGAATGGGTGTCCTGTTGAGCTATTTACTAAAATTATTGCATTTTAGGCTGGAGTTTTTTGTGCGCATGGCTCTGTAGCGTCTGTCGGAGGGGAGGAGGGAGAACAGTTTGTGTCCAGGGTGAATAAGGTCTCTGATGATTCTAACTGTGCGCTGCAGTCTGTTTCTGTCCTGATGTGTGGCTGCTCTGAAACCACACAGTGAAGGAGGTGCAGAGGACAGACTCAATGACAGCTGTGTAGAACTGGATGAGCAGCTCCTGAGACAGGTCATGTTTCTTCAGCTGTCGCAGGAAGTACATCCTCTTCTGAGCCTTTTTCAGGATGCAGTGGATGTTCATCTCCCACTTCAGGTCCTGAGAGATAATCGTTTACCGGAACTTGAAAGATTCGACGGCCGATACAGGGCTGGTGTTGATGGTGAGGGGGAGCAGTAGCAAAGGCTGTCTCCAGAAGTCCACTGTCATCTCCACAGTTTTGTGCATGTTCAGCTCCAGGTTGTTCTGGCTGCACCAAAGCACCGGCCGCTCAACCTCCTGCTGGTATGCAGACTTGTCTCCGTCCTGGATCGGGCCGATGACTGTTGTGTAGTCTGCAAACTTCAGGAGTTTGACAGCTGGGTACTTGGAGGTGCTTGATGACATCATCAAGACAGAAGCTCATCACATTCAATGTTTTTTTTTTGTTTTCAGGAGGAGTATTTGTCTCTGGTGGCACGGCTGATCATCCACTTCAGAGACATCCGTGAGTACCTGAGGTTCATGTGTGTTTGAGTCTGTTTGTGGTTCTAAAGCCATCAGCGGATTTTAGTTTTCATCTGGATGAACAACAGAAATTAGACTAAAACTAAATTAAGTTTCCTGAGAACCAGGACTGAGGTGACCTGTTGGAGGGACTGGACTTGTCTTCACCTTCAGTCCTGCGGTCACAGTCAGAGTGCTTACTAATTACTTGTGTCTTCTTTCCAGACAAGAAGTCCCTGGGTGGTCCAGGTAGGTGGGCTTAGCAGTTTGGCCTGTGTTTGACGTTTCATTTTCTTTGCTCTGTTCTGTCCCTCTGCTGGATCTGTCACTACCAGACTCATGGTGTTCATGACTTCTGCTGTGCATGTCGGAGCTGCGTAATATTGTCTGTTGTCTACCCTTCTGCTAGATCCCATGAATACCCTGACTAACCTGACAGGGGTTGGAGGGGGCCCGGGCGCAATTGGCATGGGGCCTCGCCCCACCGGTGCTCCAGTGGGTGGCATGGGGGCCATGGGGCCGATGCAGATAGGCCAGCATGCCATGGCGGTGGTGGCTGGAAACCCACAAGCCAGTGAGTGTGTTTCTACCATGTGGTGTGCGTCTGCAGCGAATGCACATCAGAGCGTTTTGGCTGCGTCTCTCCTGCATATTTTTGCATCTGAGCTGATCTTAGTTTCAGCCTCTGCTTTGGCACGTTTTGTGTTTGAGACTTGGCAGCTCTCCTGACTGGTTCTAAGCTGTAGACTGTGTCGTCCCTTCACCTTTTTTTCGCTCACTCTGCAGTAGGGGGTCCAAGTCAAATGCCGATGCAACAGATGGTGCAGGCACAACAGCAGCAGCAGTCCATCCAGTTCCAGCAGTTCCAGCAGCAGCAGCAGCAACAGCAGCAGAATGTGGCCATGCAGCAGCAGTTCCAGCAGCAGCTAAGGGTGCAGCAGCTGCAGCAGCAGCACCAACAACTCCAACAGCAGCACCAGAATCAGCAGCAGCAGCAGGCCCCTAACCAGCAGCAGCAGAACCAGGTACACCACCACCAGATGCCCTTAATGCCCCAGCAGATGACATCTGAATCATCAAATCTATAATTCAGGGAATGTCTGAATTTATATGATCTTATCTGTAGTGCTGCCCAGAGTGAGTGAGTGATTTACACTGTACTCTTTCTTGTTTTGTAAATGAAGAATAGGAATGAACCCTTCAGATCCACATGAAGGCTTTTTGGTTTTTTTCCCCCATATACAGGTTTTGAAATGCTATATATTTTTGGAATCCATACTTTTCACCGTAATAGGGGATAGTAGCTCCAGAGCTCATGGGGTACTTATAGTTTTGTCAGCTGCTGCTGGACACCGTCAAGGATAAATGAACCCCAGGAGGATTTGAATATAATTCTTCTTTTCAGATGCACCAGACAAGGATTCAACAACAACAGCAACAGCAACAGCAGCAGCAGATGGTGCAGCTGCAGCTCCAGCAGCATGCCCAGGCTCAGGCCCAGGCTCAGGCCCAGGCCCAGGCTCAGGCCCAGGCCCAGGCCCAGGCCCAGGCCCAGGCCCAGGCTCAGGCCCAGGCTCAGGCCCAGGCTCAGGCCCAGTCCATTCAACACATGGTCCAGCAGCAGCAGCAACAGCAGGTTCAGGCCCAGGGTCAGCCTCAGCCAAGTCAAATGCCTCCACACTCTCAGCAGCAGCAGCCTGGGCTGGTACCTCAGTCAATGCCTGGACAGATGGCGTCTGCTCAGCACGTACCCATCAACACGCTGAACCAGCAGCAGCTCAAGATGCAGGCCTTCCAGGTGAGACCACGCTCACCTGCAGAGTTCTGTTTACACTATCTGATCTTCCATTAAAATAAGAATTCGCTCATTTCTGAAAATGAACACTGCTTCGCAAACCCGTAATTCTGTTCTCCAGGAGTGAGAAATACAGTAGAGGTGCAGTTGTCATGCTTACCCGTTACTCTGTTTGTGTGCCTTGGTGTGTGGGTGTGTGTGTGTGTGTTGAAAGCAGGCCCGTGCAGCCTTGCAGCAGCAGCAGCAGCAGCAGGCCGCAGCGCAGGCGCAGCTCAACGCAGCTGCTGCAGCCGCTGCAGCCGGACCTGGACAGGTGAGGCCGCAGCCAAGGAAAGCTCAGGTGCTTTATGTGCATCATGTCACATGCTGCTATAAATGTCACACTCTGAACACAGATCACTAGTTACACCTGTAATAAGATATAACATCTACCATGACAGTTGAAATAACTCCACACTTAACAGCCAGCTCTTCACTCACACTTTAGATTGCATTGTCACAGCACTTTGTATGAATAATGTTCTTGTTGTTTGACAGAGGATGAGGACACTAAAGAGATCAGACGGAGCTGTCAGTATTGGTGTCCTCCTGACGCAGCATAAATCTGTCCAAGCGACTAAAGATGCGTGTTCCTGTCTGAACTTGTTGCCTGGTTGTGTGTCTCCTTCTGAAGTTGAATCGTCCTGGGATGCAGATTCCTCCTCGGCCTCGAGCCCTCAATCCCTCCATTCCTCCTCAAAATGCCGCTGCTGCCGCTGCCGCCGCCGCCGCCGCCGCCGCCGCTGCCGCTGCTGCAGTCGGGGGACAGCCAATGACACAGCAGGTAGCTACGTCTAGTCTGAGGTCAGACCTTTGAGACACCTGATTGGCTGCTGAAAGATTCAGCTTCTATTAGGGTGCTGGTGGATCCAGCTGGGTGGGGCTTGTGACCCTGGTCCATAGGATAGTTCAGTCCTGATGTCCGAATCTTCTGTCTCCAAACCCTTCTACAGGTGCAGCCACACTCAATGATGTCATCACCGTCACCTGTTCAGGTTCAGACGCCTCAGTCGATGCCTCCTCCCCCCCAGCCATCCCCCCAGCCCCCCACTTCTCAGCCTAACTCAGCCAGGTAGAGCGGGAGCTGACCCTCAGGTGAATTGATCAGCCCCTTTTCAGGTCCAACGCGGATGTTAAACTTTGCCCCCCCCACACACAGCTCCGGTCCCACACCATCTCCAGGGGGATTCCAGCCCAGCCCGTCCCCGCAGCCCTCACAGAGCCCCGCCACTGCCCGGACCCCCCAGAACTATGGTGTCCCTTCGCCTGGACCTCTAAACACTCCAGGTACACACATTCCCACCATTCTGTAAGTTCACTTCCTTCAAACCAGACATCAGGGACAGAGTCTTAATGAGACCTTGTGCTCACCTGTCCTCAGGTAACCCCAACTCTGTGATGAGTCCAGCGGGGGCCTCATCTCTGGAAGACCAGCAGTACATGGAGAAGCTGAAGCAGCTCTCCAAGTACATCGAACCTCTGCGCAGGATGATCAACAAGATCGACAAAAATGAAGGTCACATAAGAATCAATAACATCCAATAATCACAGAATCAGTTGATCATCTCACAGTGTTCTTTTTGTCAACAGACAGGAAAAAGGACCTGAGTAAGATGAAGAGCCTTCTGAACATCCTTACTGATCCCAACACCAGGTAACAGATGCTCTTCATTACTGCAAACATTGACCCTCCACCTGCCCTGACTCCTGACCCCTGATCTCTGAACTACAGGTGTCCTCTGAGGACTCTGCAGAAGTGTGAAATCGCTTTAGAGAAACTAAAGAACGATATGGCCGTGGTAAGATAGTCTCCCTGTCAATTATCTCATAGCCTTTATTCTAGGGGTGGGGTATTGACAGTCTGTCCCTGTGGTTCCAGCCGACACCCCCCCCACCTCCTGTAGCCACTAAGCAGCAGTACCTCTGTCAGCCACTGCTGGATGCCGTCATGGCCAACATACGCTCTCCTGTCTTCAACCACTCCCTGTACCGAACCTTTGCCCCCGCCATGACTGCCATCCACGGACCGCCCATCATGTAGGCTTCACATCTGCAGCATGTCTGGAGTCACAGGCAAGTTAGTTTTAAAGGAGGCTGATGAGTGTTGTGTTCCCGCCTCTCCATCCCTCAGGGGCCCCAATGTCTCCGGCCGGAAGAGGAAGCATGAGGATGACGAGCGGCAGACAATCCCCAACATACTGCAGGGGGAGGTGGCTCGACTGGATGTCAAGTTCCTGGTCAACCTGGACCCTTCGTACTGCAGCAACAATGGCACAGTGCACCTTGTCTGCAAACTGGGTGAGACTGGTCTGCCAGCCGTTGGACGGTCATCAGATCCAGTCTGTGTGCAAATATGTTCAAGATTTTGTGTTTGTTGTGTTGTCAGATGATAAAAACCTCCCCAGCGTTCCTCCTCTGCAGCTCAGCGTTCCTGCAGATTATCCTGACCAGAGTCCACACTGGGCCGATGACGGCGAGCAGTATGGTGAGATGACCAATCCAATCAGATTCTCCCTGACTGGTTCCGTCAGTCTGGTTCCCCTGACTGTTCTTTCCTGTCTTCATGTCCTTCAGGTGGAAATAGTTTTCTGCAGACAGTCCACAGGAACATGACATCCAAACTCCTGCAGCTGCCAGACAAACACTCAGTGACCGAGCTTCTCAACACTTGGGCTCAGAGCGTCCGCCAGGCCTGTTTGTCTGCAGCCTGAGGCCCCACCCACTGGTCAGCTCCCATCCCCTGCTGCAGCCACAGTAACCAAGCCCCCGCACATCTGTGCTCATCATTGTTCAGGTCACTGTAGTTCGGTGGAATGATGTGGAACATTTGACAACATCAAAGTAAACGAACACATGAACACAACATGGAGCTCTGAGAGGACAGCTGTCACCTATCCTGCCTTGACTGAAAGCAACTTTTTTTCTCTTGAATAATTAGTTGGAATGATTAAACGTTTTGTATCACAGAAGAGGATGATGATGGGAAAAAGTTTGTATGCTTTTCAAAATGAAAATAAAAATGGATTTTTCTTTTAGAAATAAAAACTGGTCTCTTCATCGTTTAAATCTGGGAGGATTTCTGTTTCTTTTCCTCAAACTTTGAATTGAAACAATTTAGATTCCAGTTTGTAGAAAATACTTTATTTTCATGGGACTAAAACCTGAGTTGAGTTTCTGACAGAACCAGGACTCCTCCATTTGGGAAACCGAGTGCTGGCCAGCTTCTGGTTTGAGTCTGACGCTGGTGGGTTCAGAAGCTGAGGGAGAAAGCTCGATACGACAGGTTGGTAAAGACATCAATGTGGTCGCTGCTGCCTCCAACCGTCAGCACCTGCACAGAACAAAACATTCATTTAAGAGTTGTATCATCATAAAGATGAATTCAAGAAACATGGCCATCGCCATTTTGATCAAAGATCTTGATTGTTTTCAGTTGGAGCTGGACGAAGCAGTAAAGACTGAGCTCTGAACAATAATGGGATGCCACTGTTTGACTGTCTGTGCTGCATTCAGGGACTCACACGGTGTTCGGTGCTGTTCATGTTGAGCTGTAGCGTGTTGAGGCTCTGTGAGGAGCAGGGGATCTGAGCTTTGACCCCCCCTCCCAGGAGACAATGAGACACGTTTGGACCTTCGCCAACCGCCAGAATCTGCAACAGAGGAGGGTAAGTGTCTTTGAAACACTCTGCTGATGTGCAGTTAAAGGTCCTGGACTCACCATGTCCTGGTAGAAGGCAGCCTGTCGCTGGCAGCCACTCAGAGGGAAGGTGGACGTGGGGGACAGAGAGCGGAGGTGCCACAGAGACAGAGACGGACCCCCACCACACAGCTGCAGGACAGAGGACAAGTCACACCAAACTGAAGTTTGATTTGAAAATGTTTCATCTAATTCAGAGAAAGTTCAGTTCATGTAACTTTAAGAATCAGGAATGAATGAATCTGACCCACTGTCATAAAGAAGAAACGGCTTTCTCCAAGTGGGACCTGAACTGTGTGTGTGTGTGTGTGTGTGTGTGTTTTTTCTCTTGCCATCCAATCAGACTCTGTGGTCAAACAGCTGATCCATTTCCCAAACTGAGGCCGTGCACAGGTCTACAGGAAAAACACCAGATTAGGGCCATTACTTGGGGGGGGGGGGGTGTAAACTGCAAACAATGAGATTGGCATCGTTGTCCCAGAGAAGGTGTCTCACCTCATACTTGTGGACCTCGATGCAGTGGACTGTCTGACCCGTCCTGCTGTCTGAGGACAGAGACGTTGGTTTAACTGCCATCTGGCTTTTCCTCTCAAACTGGAATCTGCTGATCACTCACCCCAGATCCTCACAGCTCCGTCTTCCCCCCCTGACAGGATGTCTGCCTCCCTGTCCCTCAGGCTCACACAATGGACATAGTCTGAGTGTCCCTGCAGGACCGCCTGGGGAGGACAACAGTGTCTCATCACTCAGTGATGTAAAAGAAAAACAAAAAAAACAGGGTGTCTTCATAAACACTGACCCGTTGTCATGGTAATGGACGTTCTGTTTAAAGTGAACAGACCTTAAAGATGCCATGCTCCAGGTCCAAGATGTGGACGTTGTTGTCTCCTCCACCAATGACCAGACTGTTGTCCTGAGAGACAAAGAGACAATTGTTAATCAGTCAGTCTGTTGTGCGTCTGTTGTGCGTCTGTTGTGCATCCGGACTCACTCTGTTGTTGAGGACCATGGAGTTGATCTCTGGGATCTCCAGACTGGATCTGAGTACAGAGACAAAGTGAGAGTGTTGTGTAACTGTGGGACAGACGACAGTTCTGTAGTGTGTGTCTCTCACTTGTAGTTGGGTCTTTTTGTCCAGAGAGGTTTGATGTTCTGAGGAAACAGGAAGTCAGAGGTCAGAAGTTATCTCCTGATAACTCTAAAACAATATTGAATTTATTGAGCAATAAAAACAATTTGTTTCCACTCGGAGGTGAACTGATCTGTCTCAGACCTGGACCTGGTTTAGTGAGTCACCTTCTTGATTAGCTCAGTCCAGCTCCAGGCGCTGATCTCCCCATTGCCTGCACTCAGCAGGTGACAGTCACTGGACACCAGAGAAAAGATGGGACCTTCATGAGCTGGAGGACAAAACAGGAACCAATGTGGAGTCAACTCATAAATTCACTTCCTGTCCTGATGTAAACAGGAAACACTGACCAGACCAGACCAGTTCCCAAAGTGTGTGTGGACTCACCGGTGAACGTCAGAACCGGTTTCTGACTCAGTCTCGTGGCGTCTGGACTCAGAGCCGCTGACAGACTGCAACAGGTCAACACAACCACCATGAATTTGACAACACCTACACACACCTGTGTCCTCAGTGTGTGTGTGCTCACCTGAACAGAGCGATCTCACCATAGTTGTTTCCTGCTGCCAGGAATCGACCACAAGGAGAGAAACTCTGAGAGAAGACGGACATGTGGAGCAGCTGGAGGAGACCGTATCCATGGTGACAGAGAGAGCACAGTAACAGCCAGATCAATAAATGCTGTTAATCAGAAAGTGAATCTGATGACAGATCAGTTGTTAAAATCCATTTTGGATTTTTATGACCCAGTCTCAGTCTGAGCGGCCTTGTGACGTCACGGTAAACTTTACATCTGATTGCTCAAAGAGACGTCACCCTGACTTCGTTATGTCTTTTCACAGAAAGTATTTTATCAATACGTGATCGATATTTATATAACGGCCTATTTCTTTCCAGCTCCGTCATGACGATCGATATCTGCATCGATCACCGCTCCGGACGCCACCATTTTGATGACATCACCGTGATTTTTGTTGTAAATGAGGCTCTTTGAAGTTCTGTTTCACGGACACGCGCTCGATTCTATTTCCCGCTGAGCGGAATTATCCTGGAGATTCTTTACACATCCGGATTTCATTCATTCACTCTAAGACAGTTTACTGAACAATAAGAAAAATTACATGTTACAAAGTTAACGAAGTTTAGTTCGGATGTTTCTTCGTTTGTGGTTCATTTCACACAAAAACACAACCCAACGACTTAGACTTTACCTCAACTGGACCCATTCTGCTGCACAACTACACAACCAAGCTCACAACACAACGCCAGGATGGAAAATGACGATTTCGGGACGCGGAATTATGACGTCAGAGAAGACGCAAGGCATTCTGGGGCATGTGGTCAATAATCAAATGGTCGATTTCTGTAGTTAAGACCTGAATGAATTATTTCAGAAAGACAAGAAATGAATAGCAGAAATAATTTCATTCTTTTTTACTGGTTTACACACAGAAAGGCCTTCTGGGCGGTCAGGTCTCACTGATGTGAGGATGTCAAAGGTCAGGAGACCTGGTTCAGGTAAGCCCGGCACCGAAAACTTCCAGATCTTCCATTTCTGCTCTCAGGCAACACTGGAGCAGCTTGGGGTGTGACCCAGTGAAGGTTCATCCCTTAGTGACGGTTAACGGGACACAAACAGACCCGGTCTGCTCCGGTCCAGTCCGGCTGCGTTATCCCCAGAGGCAGACAGGCCCAACTGCGCCAAGTCCGCGTTGGTCTCAGATCCGGATCAAAACGGACCTACACGGCAGGACCTGGTGAGGAGCGGTGGTGACCCGTTGAGGAGCCGCGGTGACCAGGGGAGGAGGGGGCGGTGACCTGGTGAGGAGTGGAAGGTGACCAGGGGAGGAAGGGGCGGTGACCCGGTGAGGAGTGGAAGGTGACCCGGGGAGGAGCGGTGGTGACCTGGGGTGGAGGGGGCGGTGACCCGTTGAGAAGCAGAAGGTGACCCGTTGAGAAGCAGAAGGTGACCCGTTGAGGAGCGGAAGGTAACCCGGTGAGGAGTGGTGGTGACCCGGTGAGGAGTGGAAGGTGACCAGGGGAGGAAGGGGCGGTGACCCGGTGAGGAGTGGAAGGTGACCCGGGGAGGAGCGGTGGTGACCTGGGGAGGAGGGGGCGGTGACCCGTTGAGAAGCAGAAGGTGACCCGTTGAGGAGCGGTGGTGACCCATTGAGGAGCCGCGGTGACCCGTTGAGGAGCGGCGGTGACCCGGGGAGGAGGGGGTGGTGACCCGGTGAGGAGCGGAAAGTGACCCGGGGAGGAGGGGGCGGTGATCCGTTGAGAAGCAGAAGGTGACCCGTTGAGGAGCGGCGGTGACCCGTTGAGGAGCCGCAGTGACCCGTTGAGGAGCGGTGGTGACCTGGGGAGGAGGGGGTGGTGACCCAGTGAGGAGCGGTGGTGACCCGGTGAGGAGTAGAAGGTGACCAGGGGAGGAAGGGGTGGTGACCCGGTGAGGAGTGGAAGGTGACCCGTTGAGGAGTGGCGGTGACCTGGGGAGGAGGGGGTGGTGACCCGGTGAGGAGCGGTGGTGACCCGGGGAGGAGGGGGTGGTGACCCGGTGAGGAGCGGAAGGTGACCCGGGGAGGAGGGGGCGGTGACCCGTTGAGAAGCAGAAGGTGACCCGTTGAGGAGTGGCGGTGACCCGGTGAGGAGCGGTGGTGACCCGGGGAGGAGGGGGTGGTGACCCGGTGAGGAGCGGAAGGTGACCCGGGGAGGAGCGGCGGTTCTGCATTTTATTCATTCTGCGCATGATGACGCGTCGCCGCACGCGGTGCGCTCCACCGCTCGGTTAGCAGCGGCAGCGGCAGGAAGTCTGTCGGAGCGGCGGCGGGGAAGACCCGAGAACCACAAGTCGGTGGTGGATCGGAGGAGGAAAGAGAACCATGTCTAACCCGTAAAACTGGCGCATTTGCATCTCCTCGCCGTTGCATCGAGCACACCGCGGGCCCGGAGGCCAGTTGGGGGGTAAGTGTGGCGCGTTAAACGGCAGAAAAACGGTGTTTTCGGAGCGCGGGGCCGCGCTGTGTCTGCCGAGATCTTTGTGTAGCTGCGGGCTAACCTCGGGATGCTAGGCTAACTGCTGCAGCGGGCATTTGTTCCGGATAAAACCGAATAATGCTCTCTGCCACCCGAACAGCTCTGTGTTTGTGTTGTTTTTGTGTTGTGCTGCTCATTTTGTTGTTCTGAACGTGCTTTTTCTCATTTTCTCTGCTCGCAGGGGGCCGAGAGCTAGCCATGCGCTAACGCTGCCGCTAGGTCGGCCGTGTTTCTGTCCGTTTTCAGCTTCACAACCATAAATGCATTTTTCTCAGAAAAGGTTGCGGTGCTCCGGGTTCTCCCGCCGGGATTCTGCACCGTGGCGGGTCCCGGTTGTAGCGGGAGGGGGGATACCGGGTGCTGTTTGTGGGTAAACGGAGTGAAGCTAGTCCGTTAGCATGAGGGGAAAATGGCTCGCTGCTCGAAAGCCATTTTCGAAGATACGGGGTCTGGGGGAGACGGCTGATGGCCGAAGGTGTTGTCCCGCTCTCTGAGAGCGTCATGTCGGCTGAACACGGACAAACCGACCCCGTTCTCCTCGGATAACTCCCAGAACACCCCTCTCCTCCGGGCCGGCTGAGGTCGGGCGATTCTCCCCCGTTTAGACGGGGATCAGCCGAAGCAAATGTCGACCGAGTGTCGGCGGAGGAGCAGCCGCTTTGTCCCGAGAAATTCATGCTGGGGCCGAACTGAGCGGGAGGAGACGGGCCAAGGTCAGGGAGCCTCCACGGCCGGGGCCGGGGGCAGGGCTCCGTTGTATTAGGGACCGGGGCCGGCGACGCTTGTGTTGGAGGGGACACGGTTTGTTTACTCTGCCGGGCTGAAGCTGTGATTGGCTGAAGAGCAGAGACCTGGATCAGGTCTACCTGAGAACCCGAGGCTTCGTTTATCAGAGAAACAGCTAGAGGTCAGTTCACTGTCACTGTGTCAGCAAACAGACTGCCTTTATTTATGTGGCACCAGTTCACAACAGGAATTTTCTTTTTAGAAATGTCCTTACTATTCACCAAGAGAAAGAGAGCAACTTGACAACAGGAAGAAATGTTTAACCCTTTTTAAAAAGTCTGCTCATCTTCAGACTCACCTGATTCTGTCTGAGGAGTTCAGACTCAGAAAATAAGAACTAACTAAAAACACACTCTGAATGTTTCCTTCTTTTCCAAAGAAAAGTTCCTCTCTGTTTTGGTCATTTCTATCTTTATCTGATCAGGAGTTCTGCTCATTAATGATGAAAAATCAGCTCCAAAGTCTCTGATGCTCTAAATATGTTCAACTCATTCTCCCCCTCTGTCTTTGCTGGTGGCATCTTGAGTTGAGTCACTTCATCAAACGCAAACTGTCACTTCAGAGTTCTGAGACTCTGAGGAATGAACCCAGACTTTTCTGACCAGGTTCAGGCGTCCCACATATCACACATTTAGAAAATAAGGAAACATTCAGTGTGTGTTTTTTAGTTCTTGGTTTCTGAGCTTCTCTCCACGATTATAGAGAACATGAACACAACAAGAGAAATTAGATCAGCTGTTATATCAAGTGATCTGAGGTGCAAAGCTCCACTAAAAGGCAAGAGTCACCGGGACTCACAGACTTATCCATCACAAGTAAATATAAATAATGCATCGATTGATATTGAAAATAAGATGACACTTTTCATGGAACTAGGATTAAAATGAAAAGATGCATCTCCAGAGCAAATATTGCTATTGCTATGCGATCCATCAATCTGTTGATCAACTGAAATCAGTTGGCACCTCTTCGGATGGTTGGTAATAACTTTAGTTGTTTCGTTAATGCAACACATAGACTCTGTTACTTGCTAAAGCATTTTTCTATGTTTATTGTACGTTAAGTGAGTATATTAGTGTTTTGGACCAAACAAGATATAAAGATGTGATTTTTAAAAATGTTCTCTGTGGGAAAAAGTGTTCGACTGAGTAAGGTGTTACATCAGCTGATTGATTGTCAGTGGGACTGACTGGTTTGTGGCGTCTCTTCATTCAGGATTTGTTCACAACTATTATTTGAAAGTCTTTGATTATGATCTGTTAAGGTGCTTTCTTCCTGGTTTAATTGTTTATTGGTGTTTAAAGTGAAAAATGGGCTGAACAGGAAAGAATTTTTGCATTAGTTTCATCAGAAATCAATAATCAGGTCAATTAAAACTGGTTCCTGTAGAAACATATGAACACCCCCTTTAATCATTCAGAAGCTCTGGTTCTGGTCGGCAGGCCCCTCCCTCCCTCCCTCAGTGTGTCAGTGTGAGGCCTGAAACTCAGACAGGAGAGTCGAGACTGAGTCCGGACTCATGTGGTCCAGATAGTCTACTGCTGTGTGAATGTGTCTCAAACTGATTTTGGCTCTGCAACAGTTCAACACTTCAAGAGCCACTGAGTTTGGCTCTTGAAGAGCTGCAGCAAATGATGCGTTGACAAGTGGAGAAAGACTATCAACTGTATTGATTACTGATCAGATGTTTTAGTCCTATTATTGAAGAGACAGATCAGATTATCCTGAATCAGTAGACAAGACCAGTGCTGCAGAACCAGGATGAAACAGGAAGTCTGGTCTTATTGCTGCTGTCATTCCCGTCATGGAAAAGTCTGAGTGTGATGATGTGTGTGTGGGTTTGTCCATGTGTGTAAATGTGTGCATTTCAGAGCAGATTAACATGGCGGCTTGATGTGTAATCTGTCACTGATTAGCCTGTTAAAACTGTCACAGGCATCGACTCACTTTAATCACTCTGGTTCTTAAGGAAGTATTGATCTGATTACTGACTCTTTGTCTGTGTGTGTGTGAGCGAAATTATGTTTTTGTTTTGTTTTTTTTTTTTGTGGAGGTGGGAATCTTTTACTGTCTCATGATTCAATTTGATTTCTGGGGCTACGATTCAATTCAAAGCGATTTGATTCATAATGATTTCTGCTTCAATCAGTAGGTGTTCAAAAGGTCCTCATGATCTGCTCCAGTCTGACAGAATGACAAATGGAGATGTTAAAATGTCTTTTTTACATTTATGGCGTTTCAAACATCTAGCCATGCTTAGATGGAATTGCTGCATAAAAGCAATATCACATATTGCTTAAGTAACAAAAATAAAATTGTGCAATTAAACATGGGCTCCTCGTTTTGCAAACCTTGCACTCTGTGAAGCTCACATCCTGAAAAATAGGAAAAAAACAAAAAAAAATTCATCATAAATCATAATAACACATAACTGGCTGACATTTTACATGAAAGTTTTGTTTTTGTTTTTTTTTGTTTGTTTTTTTAATTGATCCTGAATCATAGTAAATGAGATTTGTGGTTCGACCCTCTAATCAATAATTAATTAATAATGAATCAAAGGATAGTTGAGCTGTTGGTTGATAAATTTCTTGTTTGTTGGTGGCTGCAGCGCTGCCTCCTGACAGTGAATAAATGGCACAGTCATCAACAGTAACATGATGACATACCTGATTTTGGTCAGACAGAAATTGACATTAATTTTTACACATTCACACCTCCCAAAAAAAACAAGATAAAGAGTATTAAATCACAAATAAATATTTAAAGGTGTAAAATATGAACTGAACTGACTGAACACTTAAGCTTTCTCACAAAATAAAAGCAAACAGCTCAAATAAAATATAGGTGCTTGTTTTGTTCATAAATAAATGAGTGAATGGTCTCCAACTGAAGAACGCACTCTGACTTTAATAGGTGGATCTTTCATTTTCTGGCCTTAATGATTTATATTTTCATTTATTTGATTATATCAGCTGTGAATTATTGAATGAATTACTCAGTAGGTGATTTTATGAATTTTTTTGGGATGATTACAAAAACCAGACTAACATCTTGTAATAGGTTTTTTTTTTGTTTTTTTTATGTCAGAGAAATCCACATTGAGTGACATGTTCTAGGTTTAATATAAATGTGGTTAAATTATGTTATTAAAATAATTAGTGTTTATAATAATTTTCAGGTACATTTCCAATCAGATGGTGACATCACAGTTTCAAGCCTCTTTCCAATTGGCTGCAGAACTGTCAAGTGTGACAGGTGCTGTTGCGACGGGCCATTTCTTTCAGTGCAGATTCAAAGGGGACGTGTACCGATTGGTTTAATTATTAATGATTACATTCTGAAATGTAAGAAAAGATTAACTAAAGCAGCTGCAGTTCAGGTAAAACTTTATTTTTTTATGGTAAAAATAATGTGACTAAACAAAAGAAAAGAAACTTTTTTTTAAATGGACCAAAATATTGATTAATTTTTTTTTTATATTTACACATTGAAATTAAAATCTATTCAAGTTATAGGTCATATATATGGAGAAAACGAAAAAATGATGTATAAATGATATATATATATCTATATGTAGATATATATAAATATAATCTATATCTATATATATAAAAAATAAAGATTGATGGGTGGGAGGGTGGGAGTTGGGTTTTATTTTTCCCTGTTATCCATTAATTTGTTATTTGTTTATATAATGATTTCATTCATTAGTTAATTTCCTCAGCGGATTGAGCTCAAATGTCCATCTTTCAGTTGTTCTGTGATTTAATAAAGACAAGTCAAATATCAAAATGGCTGTTATTTTTCACACTCCTGGTTTGTCTGGATCAAATCTGTCTGGCTGTACAAGCAGCAGTTTGTTTTGGATTCAAATGTATTTTCTGTATTTGTTAAAGGGAATGTCCCCTTTGCCCTCAAAGTAACCCTCTTCTTCCTTCTTCTTGTCGCCACAGTGATACCTCATTGGCTGGTGTGGACCCCCCCCACAGGCCCGCCACCTCCCAAGGTGGGCCCCAATTGGCTGGACCGGTGCTGACAGCTCTCAGGAAGAAAATGGCCGCCCTCAGCTGAAGAGCTAAGCCCTGCTGTTTCCTCCCCCTGGCTCCCTAATATCACTGTTCATTGCTGTGTTGTGAACCGTGATTTTCTCCCTCCGATTCGCGTTAGAGTACTATGGCAATGCATGATATGAGTCGTGCCAAGGGTTTCCCCTGTAAAGAGTGTGATATGGTTTGCCCGAGTACTCCAAGTCTTCTAGAGCATATGAAAGCACATTATCAGCAAGAAGAAACCGGACGATTTGAGTGTGAACAGTGTGGCCGAATTTACAAGCACGCAGCTAGCCTAGCCAATCATAAAAAGTCTCACGAAGTGGGCTCTTTCCAGTGTCCTGTTTGTACCCGGACTCTTCCAAACGCTGTAGCTTTGAAGAACCACTTACGTATTCATACATTATCCCCTAGTAGTGCCCACACAGAGGAGGAGAGCGAAGAAGTACCTGAAGAAGCCAGCCACGACGAGAGAGACTACGGTCTCGCCCAGGACCTCACTGACGGGTTCGGGCGCTCCCATTTAAATAATAGTGGTATGGGACATAGTGTCCTCCAAAGCCACGAGACAGACGACCACGGAAAAAAAGGCTCCCCTGAATCTGACGACGCTTGGGACAGACCATTCAAGTGTGATCAGTGCGACAGAACATACCGGCATCACGGTAGTTTGGTGAACCACAAAAAGTGTCACCAACAAGGAACTTTTAAGTGCTCTGTGTGTTTCAAACAATTTAGCAATCTGGCTGCCCTAAACAGCCACGAGAGAACTCACTCGAAGTTCAAAACGCCCGGAGCCTCCATGGTTAGCAGCAGCAGCAGCAGCAGCCTCCATGATTCGGAGCGCAGCGGTGGTGCTCAGTCATCCCAGAGTGACGACACAGCTTCCTGTTTCTGCCACCTGTGTCAGATTGCGCTGCCAAACAAGGCGGACTTCCAGGAGCATATCCTACTGCACAACACGGCCTCACCGTCCCTCGGCTTGCCACGCAGTTTCCCAGGCATCATGCCTCACAACCTGAGTGCGGTTCGATCCCCGGCATACACCCCAGCCCTGGGGGACCCTCTGCCGCTGCCACCCCTACCAAGTGAGAAAAGAGGTCCCTACGACCCCATAATGGGCCCTCCGGTCAACAATCCCATCTACACATGTGCATACTGTGGCGCAGGACACCCAGATCTGGAGACCCTTAAAGTTCACTATCTAACCCATGATCCCCATCCTGCTTCTCACGGCCAGGAAAGTTCCATCCTAAATTCAGACACCCTAAGTTCTGGATCGCAGGGCTCAGTGTCCTCTCCCACAGGAGGCCGTGTTCCTCAGGCCAATTCTCCAGATGATGGAGAGCGCAGATTCAAGTGTGGGGAGTGTGGAAAAAGCTACCGCCATGCAGGAAGCCTGGTCAACCACAAACGTTGCCATCAGACAGGACATTACCAATGCACCATCTGCTGTAAGCAGTACCCTCACCTGGCAGCACTACACAGCCACCTACGAAGCCACAAAGGACGTCCCTCCAACCAGCCTATTAATAATGACAGCAATGACTGGCTGTCTCCAGAGCCACTAACTCTGGACTCGCAGCAGAGCTATGTCCAGGAAGGCAGCGGTGCCACCACTCCTATCTCACTCCCAGGAAATCTTGGTGATGCTGCCCACTTTGTACCAGATGGTGGCCACAGCAGTGGGTTGGACTCTCTTGAATTCCATGATCGCTTTGATGGCAGCTCACTTTCCCAGAGCAGTTCTGCTCACCGTCAAGCTGACAGACATGTGTGTGCTGACTGCGGTGAGATGTATGGAGATGTTTCTGGCATTAAGTCACACATGTGTCCCCGCCATGGCCAACAGCAGCCACAACAGCAGCAGGGCAACATGTCCAATGGTTTTATGGGGAGCATGAACTACCACAGCTCCAGCGGAACTTCACTGCCTGCGGGAAGCTCCAGCAGCTTGAAGGAAAGCAGCAGCCGACAGTACTCCCAGAGTGGAGGCAAGAGAATGGGCAGCAATGACAAAGATGAAGATGATGATGGAGAGGTGTATCAGTGCTCAGTTTGTGGCAATCACTACGCCAGCCTCAGGGCTCTCAGGAGCCACCTGCGTAGCCATGCCAATAACCCCACTGGACCAGGACCTTCAAACCTGGAGCAGGATTGGAGAATGATCTGCTCCACTTGTGGACAGAGCTTCTCCAGGAAGCAGGACCTCTTGAATCACCAGTTAGTGCATGGCCCCCAAAGGCCAGATGGTCAGCAACAAGGTATTGGTGGCAGCTCTACTAATGGCAATGACAAGATGGACGGACGCAATCACATTTGTGTTGATTGTGGCATGTTTTTTGCTGACCGTCACCACCTCATCACCCACCTGTGCCCTGGTAAGAATCGAGGCAGCACATTGAGCAAGCAAGGCCTGAATGGAGCCAAAGGGATGTCTGGAGGAGATGGCGTCGGAGGTGGAGTTGCAGGGAGTAGCCGCGATGTTGGTGGCGATGGACGAAGACCTATGGTTGACCAAAGCGACAAACCCCACAAGTGCGACCAATGTGGGAGAGGATACAGACACCCCTGCTCACTCCTCAACCACAAGAAGTCTCATAAAACTGGTGTTTTTCGCTGCTTGGTGTGCCAGAAACGCTACTACAATCTGCTGGCTCTCAAGAATCACCAAAGGACTCACTTTGACCTGAAGAGGTAGGTGCCTTAATCTGTGCATTTCCTTTAATATTACTTACACATATTTAACATGACAGTTGGATCATTGCTGGAGATTAACATCAGAGCAGAAAACTCTTCAGTCAGGTTGCTCTTGTTTTACAAATGGAAATGCCAATGAACCATCTACTGAAAGGCTTAGCTCTGATTTGTGCTCAAATAGACTTGACCAACCAGCCAAATGCTGACCAAAAATTTGGATTTGAACATTGTTCATTTTCTCCTTTGGACACAGATAAAAAGCACAGGCACAGGATCACCTCCATTTAGCTTAGTTCGTACATTTTTTGCTTACGGAGGCAATTTAAGGGTCTCTATGTTTCCATTTTCTGTATTGAGGGAATTGCATCTACATTTTTATCCCAGGTGATGCAGCCAATTCTTAATAAACCTTTGTTCTCAGGGTAGATAGTCTTTATTGATGGAGGTGAGTCAGTTTGTTACCAAATATTTGGACTTGAAGTGAGCATAAAAAAGGTGGCCTCATCTGCCAGCCTAAGTAGGACTTTGAATTATGGGCCATGATGCATTGATATAAGTTAAAGGGTGTTGGTTTAATGTATTTACAGACACTCTGCTGTGTTTAATTTCTATCTGTTCCTACTGCAGGCACAAGTGTGAAGAATGTGGAAAGGCCTTCAAGATCCAAAAGCAGCTGATTAACCACCTTCGTCTCCATGAGGAACATCGGGCCAAAGGTCTTGTTCGAACGGGCCCCAATGGGTCCCGTTTCCAGCAGCCGGGCCCATCTCAAATGCAGACTATGAGAGGAGAGTCTTCAAAGGGCCAGGTAATGGGTGTCAAGTACAGCCACCAAGGGTTCAAAAAGCCCTACTCCTCTGCTGGAACTTCCAGGCCTCAGAAGTTTGACCCCGCTGAAAGTGGGCGGCGGCCTTTTGCCTGTGAAGAATGTGGAAAGACTTACCGACATGCAGGCAGCCTAGCCAATCACAAGAACCTTCACAAAATTGGGGAGTACCACTGCAATGTTTGCAACTCCACATACCCCAACAGGCTGGCAATGAAAAATCACCTCCGTCTCCACTTTGCCCAGAAAAAGCACAACTGCCAGGAGTGTGGGAAAGGCTTTCGCACTCAGAGGCAGCTAGCAACCCACACTAGTGCTGGCCTGTGCAAAGGCCCTCAGGGCCCTGGGGCCCAGATGGATTTTGAGTGCGACGGTTGCTGTGAAGGCTTTGCCACAGCTGATGAGCTTGCAGCACATGACTGCCCAGCGCAGCACCTGCCTTCATCATCCTCCACCAACAGCTCCACCAATATCAGCATGGAGAGAAACTCTGTGGACCTGGACTCTGATGAGAGACCTTATGCCTGTGACCTGTGCAGCTGTGCCTACAAACATGCAAGTTCCTTGCTGAACCACAAGCACACTCATAAAACAGGAAACTTCCGGTGCAACTTCTGTGACAAACCTTACACCAACTACATGGCGCTACGTAACCACATGCGCATCCACACGCAGCGGAAGAAGCACATCTGCCACACATGTGGGAAAGCCTTCCGGCTGGCCAGGTTTCTTCGCAACCACCAAAAGGTCCACGAAGAGGGTGCTACCCCCTTTGGCTGCCCCACCTGTGGGAAGAGTTTCCAGGGGAGATCCGGTCTGGCCAGGCACCGCTGCGGGGACAACCAGGTAGGCATGGAAGTCAGGAGGAAGGCCACTGCACCCACGGGAGAGGGCGAAGAGTGTCGGTACACGTGAGTTCTCGTCAGTTGTTTGTGATTCTTCGAAGTTGAAAAAAAGTAGTGAAGATGAATTTAGGTCTCTACATGTCTATTACAGGTATATGATCTCCAATCCGGCTTCCTTGGGACCATACGCGTGCCGGAATTCGGATTTTTCTGAAGTTTGGACAAATTGAATTAGTGGAGAGACCAGATAAGTCAACCCCGTTTGCTTTCAGTTAGCATATATCACACACTTTAGTTCTTAGACCTCCTACAATCAATCATTTCATGTGTAGATGTACTGTTTTCATGCTTTTTCTCAGCACACTTTGTCACAGATTTGATAACCAGAATATTTTGTGTCGCACATTAGTAAAATTTAAAGTCTTGATGTTGTGTGTTCCTTGTTGTTGTTATGATTTTAATTGTAGTCCTTGATTTACTTGTTTGTTTTGTTCAGGCCGTATCATGATACTGGCCAGTTATCAGATTAGAACCTGCAGTGATGTTATGGGGCTCTTGAATTTGATGTCTTGGCAAACTGAAATCACAGGGAAGATTAGGAAGTATTTGGAGCTAGCTGCACTGCACATGTCTAGAAGTTATTTGCATCAGTTAAGCGATTCTTGACTCCAGCACATAAGCTGCAAGTAACTGTTGTCTGACACGGTCGAGGTTTGATGGGCATTTTTGATCTCTACAGTCAGGATTTCAGAATCACCCAAAGATGGCTGAGACAGAAGGTCTTCGAAGTGAAAGAAGCTGTTTGAAGCTCGTATCCATTTGTGCAGTGCAGGGAGCGGCAGATACCTCCCAGTTTACTCCGAAAAACCCCAGTTTGTTAAATTTCCCCCATGCCCCTCCCTTCCTCACTCACTCAGCAATCCTCTCCCCCATGACCTCTCTATAACTTAAATGGTACACCACTTTGTAGTAGTCTTCTTTGAAAGCTTTAAGCCGGATTTCAGATCATATACCTGTATGTGCAACATCTTAGTTGATGACTAATTCAAATATTTCAGTAATTCTGAAGAAAAGTGGTAACCAGTAACAAGATTAACTTGGCTAGATCACTGAAAACACAAACACTATGTTCTGCTACTAATCTCCTGTTCTGTTCCTCCCACCTCCCTTGTTTTTCCTTATTTGTCTCTGCACAGATGTGATCAGTGTGGCCGCTCCTACCGCCATGCCAGCTCCCTCCTCAACCATAAAAACACCCACACTGTCGGCATCTACCACTGCGCCGTGTGCCTCAAGACTTACTCCAACCTGCTCGCCCTGAAGAACCACCGCCGTATCCACTCTGAGACACGGCGCCACCGTTGCCACGACTGTGGCAAGGCCTTCCGTGTTTCCTCCCAGCTCTACAACCATCGACGAGTCCACCAGAAGCAGCGCGAGCTGACCTGCCGGTCCTGCCAGCGAGCCTTTCCTACGCAGGCCAGCTTCAGACTCCACATGGAGATCACACACGGCCAGGCACCGCAGCCCCGCCAGCCCAGACCCCAGCAGCCCCGACCAGGGAGCTCCCAGGACCTGGGCTGGGGGTCAGGCCTGGACCTCACTTTGATGCAAGAGCAAGGACTCAACCCCGGCAGTATGGCCAAAGTCCGCAGCCGTGGGGGCAGCAGTGAGGTCATCAAATCCCATGTCTGCGACCAATGTGGTCGGTCTTACCGCCACGCCAGCTCTCTGCTCAACCACAAGAACAGTCACAAGACCGGGACTTTCTTCTGCAACTCCTGCCAGAAGGAGTTCCCCAACCTGATGTCCCTCAAGAACCACCGCCGGATCCACACTGAGCCTAAACGCTACCAGTGCCCGGATTGCGGCAAGTCCTTCCGGGTCTCCACACAACTCATCTGCCACCGTCGGATCCACACCAAGGAGAAGCCGTTCTCCTGCCAGCAGTGCGACAAGCGCTTCTCTTCCAAGTCCAACCTGAGGCACCACATGAAGGTGCACTGGAGCGGCTCAACGGCGCCTCCTCCCATGGCCATGGGTGCGCCCAACTTCCTGGGTATGCCCGGCGGCCCCTTCATATAAGCTAAGGGATGGGGGTGGGGAGGGGAGGGGGGCGGGGGCAAGACGGGGGGGGGGGGAGGGGGGAGCTGTCACATGCCAAGTTTTCTGGAGGTGCCAAAACGTAGCTCTTCGTCCTGCTCACCCTCCTCTTCCTCATCCTCCATGTGTGGCTGTAGTGTGTGTGAAGGACTGGCTGCACAGCCTCAGCCAGGTACAATACACTGAGAGCAGGAGAGCGGACACAAAATGCACACACAGAGAGGACTGAAAATGGAGGGTGTGCATACACACATTCTGTTGCTCACTCCCAGCGTCTTTCTTGAAGCGATGCTTCCTCCAAATCCCTGGAGGTTCTGGTTGTAGACCTGTCCGACTGTCCGCAGACTGACTGACAGAGACAGACAGGCAGACGTGGACTGTACTCAGACCAGATGTAGTTTGGACTGCATGGACTTCACTACACCTGCATGTTGCCCTGTAAAGCTGAGATGGTCCAACGTTCAGGACCGCCACAAAGACTCGGCAGAACGAGCTGGAACCAGACTGCTAATTAAAGACCAGCTCGTAAAGACTGATGAGTCCGTAGTGACCTGATGACAGACTGATTGAGGCGCTGTGCCGCCGTGAGCCGGCCTGATGCTTGTGATCCTGTGATGAGCCATCCTGTCCATTTCAAGTCTGGGAGCTGATTGGTCTGTGGTTGCAGTTGTTTTTATTGACGTCAGAGTTGTGATGAAATCGCCTGTCATGGCCTTTGTCACAGTTTTTGTTCAGACCAAGGCGGTGGGGTGGAGCTTGGCCATGGTGCGACATTCCTCTTTGTACCTAAACAGTTTGACAGGTGACAGCAAAGACTTGTGGGAGCTTTTACAGCAAACGATGTGACGTGACATGATCTGAGGGTCTGTTTTAAATGCGTGTGTGCATACACATTATGATTAGCTTTATGCGACACCTCATTCTCACATACATATTCAGCAGCTTAACAACCAAGTGTCTGATCTAGCGGGTACTGTGATGTCGCAGCAGTTCCATCAGAGACGACGGGGACGTCATGACCTTCAGTGGAGTCTGCGTCTCTGAGGTCAGAGAGGTGTCGTTCTCTTAAACAGCAGCCCAGCCTGGTGATTAAGGCGGTGGCAGGTGGTGCAAGTTTCACTCAGGATGAGCTCATCTTATCGTGGTGGATGGGGGCCTGAAGGTGTCACTTTACTACTGTGTGACGCCTTTCCTCATACCAGGTGATGTCATCTCTACTCGCTCTGAGGACACGCTGACCCAGACCCTTAGTCCAGTAGTTTCAGGGGGCGTGTCCCGATAGGGCAGCGCCAGAGAAGGCAGTTGTTTTGAGTTCTCAATGAAAGTCAAAAAGCAGTCAAACCTGAACGTGCTCTCAGTCTGTGATGACGACGACCATAATGATGATGATGATTGACAGGTCTAATCTTCGGTTGTCAATCTCTCAGTCTGAGTCTATATGTGCGAAAAATTGGCTGACATCTGTGTGACATCACACATTAAGACCAGCCCTCCTCCCCATAACTGTATGTCTGTAGGATGAGACTGAAGCCAAGGGGTCGGATGTTGGTCCTGATCCAACTGAGTTCCGTTCACCGTGTTGTGTGTTTTCTACAGGAGAAAAGACAACTTGTTGCCATGGCAACACATTTATTTATATTATTCTCATTATTAACACTCGTAATGGACGGCACTAGTCTGTAGGATGTGAGTTTAGAGCTTTGTTGATGTAAAAAAAAAAAATAAAAATAAAAAATCCCTTCCCTTGTTCTGTGGAGCGTTTAAGGACTCCGGCTCCTGTCGGGGAAGACTGGCGGAACTGGAACCACATGATGGAAAGTGTTTTTTTATTTTGACTTTTATCAAGTGATGTTGCAAGGGTCTTTCTCAGTCAAGCTTTCCCATCATCCCTCTTCCATATTTATCTCTTGGCTGAGTTTGACCCCCCCACCCCCGTCTCTCGAAGGTCAGACTTCCGTTGATAAGGGACGGCTCGGTGATCCTCCTTTCTGTGGAGCATTTGGTCCTCATCACTCAAACCTTTTTTATGTTCTTCTTTTATGGTAATCTCTTGTATTTATTGGTGTCATTATTATTTTCCTTTTTATTTAATTGCGTTGTTGACTCTTTGAAGCCTCTGTGTGTGTGTTAAACACAGTTTGTCAGGAGCACTGGTGCTAGTTTTAAAAAAGAAAAAAGATAAAAAGTCAAAGCCGTGCAGTGACCGTCAAGTGCTGTAGGAGTCCATGTGATCTAGAACACAGAAGTAATAACTGTATATTCTCTATTTTTATTTTTGCATCTTCCTGCTTCACACAGTTTGAGTTGGTTTTTTTCTGAGTGGAAACTTTCCCTCCTGCATTTCACGTAGTTTTTAGAGAGAAGAAGAAAACGGTTTGGAACAACTATAACCCTTTTTGTTCTGAGTTCTAACGTTTTGTTTCCATGCATATATATGTAATGCTTATGATACACTTTTATAAACTATGTTTTGATAATTCATTTCTTAACAGAAGAACTTGTCCATATAACTATAACCCTTACTGCTGAGTACTGAAAATAAATAGCTGAAAAAAAAAAACCCACAGTTGAGCTCAGTGTTTTCACTCCTTCATTCAAGTTCACTTTACTAGAGATGCCTGTTCGTTCCACCGTCACTATCAACACCAGCCTGCAGAGCGACCAGGTGAAGCTCAGCTCACCAGTACTTATGTCAGTTTGTTCTTTTCAGTGTACTATTCCTGTTAACACTCAGCTCTGTTCAAACATTAATCAGATGACAGTCGATCGTTGAGTAGAAGTCAAAACAACTTTATTTTTATGATATACTAATCACTACACAACCAAATACACACTGTCCAGCAGCTTATTGTGATATAACAAATGCACCTTTAACATTCATTAATGCATTAACGGACGCCTACACAGGACCAGGAGCAGGACAGGGTTTTGTCCAGTCTCACCAGGCTGAACACATCTGGACTGAGCAGATCAGGAGAAGACTCAAACATCCAGATGTTTTCAGGTCGGTAGGTAAGTTCCTGAGATTCAGACTGGGAGTCTGTCTCCTTGTAGACCCTTCAGCAGCTCTTCAGGGTTTCTCCTGCATTACTTCAGGTCTCTGGAGCTGAAGGACTAACTGAGCCTCCTGGACCTGTTCCTCCTCACATTTCTGCTTTCTAACATTTTTATTTTCCATCATTTTTAAGTAACACAATAAGTAGTATCGGGTTTGAGTCTAATTAAAATGATGAACGTTAACTGTTGAACCATCAGCTTTCTCAGATGCTCTGACAGGAAGTGAGCAGTTTGTATCCTGAGGATGAAGAGCTGCTTCACACCGAGTTATTTCATTTCTCTTCATGGAGCTGGACCTAATCAACCTAATTTCTTCATCCATTTCCAAACTGAAACTAAAAGGCCTGACTTTGTAGAAATAGCTCTGATCTGATCTTTTTGTGTTCTGGTTGTAATGTGACGCACTCATTAACACTGATACCTTTGTTTTATTGTGAAAGGGACAGGAAGCCAGTTTCAGCACTGCCTGAGACATCTGAGACATTTCTGCTTGATGCTCAGTGTCGACCAGTGAACTCGACCTTTGACCTGTTTGATCACACTGATGATTGTTTACTCACTTCATGAGTTCAGTTGTGTGATTTTAGAGAATGGAGGCCTTTTCCTCTGAAGTTATTTGTGTTTTCTAAGATTTATTTACTCCGATCAGCCAAAACATTATGAACAGTGATTTACAGGGTTACTATAGATACCTGTTGGTGGGTGGGGCTATGGAAGAACGCAGTCTGGTCCAATGGACCAGAAATTCTTTTCCAGGATGCATTATGGGAAGAAGACCAGCTGGTGGAGACAGAGTGATGGACAGTGTCCTGCTGAGAGTCCTTCATTCTTGTGGACGTTACTTTGGTTCAGCTTCAGAGGTCCAGAGGAGTCCAGACTTCCAGGATCAGGTGGTCACGATGTTCTGGCTGATTTGTGTGGTGTAACATTTATTCTTTATTCTTTTTCATAGTTTAAAGAAATAATAATTAAACAATTTTCATCCTGGATTTAATTATTAGGGATGATGATGATTATGGATCTTCCTGGTCTGTGTAAACATTGAGATATTTTTGGCTCCCAAACAAACTGGACTGTACCAGTCTGAATGGACTTGGCTGGAGGATTCAGGTCTCAGTAGGTTCTGTGGTTCTAGACCTATTTGTCATTAATGTGGATCACAGGAGTCCGTCCTCTGAGGCCTCTGATCTTTGGGGTCCAGGTTGTCTCTGGACCAGACTGGGTCTGAACTAAACCTGTCCTGTCTCTGTCCTCCAGATCTGAGTCCAGTGGGTTCTCCCAGCAGCTCCAGGAGCTTCATATGCAGCCAATGTGGTCGGTCTTACCGCCACGCCAGCTCTCTGCTCAACCACAAGAACAGTCACAAGACCGGGACTTTCTTCTGCAACTCCTGCCAGAAGGAGTTCCCCAACCTGATGTCCCTCAAGAACCACCGCCGGATCCACACTGAGCCTAAACGCTACCAGTGCCCGGATTGCGGCAAGTCCTTCCGGGTCTCCACACAACTCATCTGCCACCGTCGGATCCACACCAAGGAGAAGCCGTTCTCCTGCCAGCAGTGCGACAAGCGCTTCTCTTCCAAGTCCAACCTGAGGCACCACATGAAGGTGCACTGGAGGGCTCCGCCCCCTTCAAGAGGGACGTCCTCCACCTTCGTCACTGTCCACTCCAGACCCTTCTAGACCTCACTGCTGGCCTGAGTCTGGACAAGGATGGAACCCAACCTGAATTCAAGGTTCAGGTCTGGAGAAGCTGAGCCAAAACCACAGCTGAGGACTTCAGAGGAACTTTTCTGACAGGAATTTATCACAACAAACTGAACTGAGCAGAAAATTTCAACACAACGTTCAAAGGAAACAATTCAAAACTGACAAAACCACACAGCAGAATCTAAAAAGCTTCAGTCTCACAACCTTTTGTTTTCTTTACATTTTATCTGAAGAGACTGAAACCTGGTTTGGACCTGGACTTTCAACTGTCCTCCTGAAGATCAGTCACAATTTTTACTCTTTTTATATTTGAATTTTTTTAATAGTCTGATGATTCAGCAGGAAGCATCAGAGACTCTTACTGTTGTTATCTATCTATCCAATAACCGAAGGGACCTCAGTTATTAATGACAAATCTTTTAAATCTGAAGGACTGAAAGTTTTCGGTGACTCATTTTTAGTTGATTGAAGTAGTCTTTGTTTTTTTTGTTTTTTTGTTGTGGTTTTTATCTTTTTGGCTTCGTTCTCCTGGAAACCGAAGCTCAGACTTTCTCCTTGTTGATGACATCACACACACCACTGGTCACTTCCTGTTTCCACTGACAGTGAGCAGACATCTTTAAAATCTGAGTCATAGGTGGACTGGTGAACAAGTGATGATGTGTTTCATGACTTCTGCTCTCAGACTGCCCAGACACAGCAGGTACAGGTGGATTATGGGTAATGTTCCACAGGTCTCATCATTGTCATTTTTTACGTGAAACCTTTGGAGAGGTTTTGTGTGTCCGACCCCCTAAAACACATACACGCACACACTGAACTGAGTGTGTGTGACGAAAGGAAGCCCACCTGTAAGGAGGCGGAGTCAAAGCTGTGCGCCTGTTCCTTTAAGGACATGGTAGGGTCGATACCTTGGAGGGATCTGGTCTGATTCGGACTCAAATCCTGGATCCTGGATGAAAAACCTCCACATTTCTATTCAGCATCACGTAATAAACAGATAAATATTTCATATGTTTTGGTGAAATTATAAAAATGTAGGAAACAATCTTTATTATGATTTAATTTCTTTAAGTCTAAATGTTTTTCAAACTGTTAGAAATATACATTTTATTCTCATTAGTTTTAGATAAATCATAATTACTTAAAAAACGTAAATGATGAAACTTTAGTAATCAGTCAGATATTAATCTTGAGAATGGAATCCTTCATTTATACTGTAGATCTTATAAATGTGAAGAAATCTCCAAATTATAATTCAAACATGTTTCTCATTAAATAGTTTCTAACAATTATGAGATTTTATCTTATTTTGTAAAGTTCTCTCACATTAAGATGAAAACTTTGTGGTAGATTTGTGATAGCTCCCCCCTCCCCCCAAAAAAGTGATTTTGTGCCATTTTGTTTCCTTCACTGAACCCGAGACAAGATTGATGAGAACAACAGAAACGACGGTCCAGCAATGATGAAGTCATTTTACTGTAATTGTTAATCTTGCTAATAATCATGAGAAAACATTAGGAATGTGAGAAATATCAAGTTTAATGATTATTAAATCTAAATCTCCTCATTTAAATCATAAATACTCAAATCTTTCCCAGAAGCAAAAAATTAAACAAAAAAGTTCCTCAAAAAAACCTAAATTAATTTATTGCTTTAAAAAATGAAAACGATGAACAGAATAATTTGAAATTATGTTGTCGATCTTTTCTGTGTGAGATAAGAAATGAAAGATTAGACTAATAAAAACAAATAAATAACTGATGTGATCGATATGAACGTTTCTTTGATTCATCAGATCTGTAAATGAGAAATGAAGTTGTGTTTGGTGGAATATATAAGAATTTTATTCATAATGATCAGAATTTAAATGGATAATATGCATTAATTTCTCGTAATTATGGCTTATTTTAGCATTATTTTGTTTTGTTTTTTTTCTGAATCTCACAATGATGAGAAAATATAATCAGCATCAACAATTATGAGAGTTTTTAGAGAAAACACAAGAAACTTGTGCGACAAAAGTTTCTAAATCACATTTATGACGTGAGTTTAATGTTTGAATAATTAGATATCTTTAAAATGTCCGGTTGGCACCATAGTCATGGAACATTCTGTCTAAACGAGCTGACGTTAACGAGACATCACAGAAGCTCCAGTGTGGATTCATCCACTGCTGAAAATAGTTCTGACAAATGTAGATTCACTTCATGTGGTGAGTTTTTAGCTTAACGCAGTAGAATGTTCAGTGTCGCTGTGAGAACAGAGACATCAGTTCTTCTAATAAATCCTGTTTCTACTCGTCTCCTCTGAGTCAGATGATGGAGGGAAACATTTAGTCCTGATAATGTGATGTCATGGGGAATAGTTCAATTACAGCTGTTGATGAATTAATTACTGACACATCTGGATCATGTGACGCAGTTGGCCCCGCCCCCTTTGATGAACAGACACAATAAAGATCCATCAGGCGACATCAGTACACTGAACAATCCTTTTCTTTATTCATGTTTTATCGTTTCAATACGTCTGTCAGGGTTTGTTTTTTTTAGTTTTTGTTTTAAATTAAAATTTTGACACACTTATAAAAGACAGCATCTGCATAGAGTTGTCATCTTAAAGATCCATGAAGGGGGGAAGGTGGGAAGGGTGGGGGGGGTGGGGGGCAGGAGAGAAGAAGAGGGGTAAGTGGGGGGGAGAAATACTGGCACGTCACATGAACTAAACAGAACAGCCAACAGCAGTACGAGAGAGGGGGCGGGGTCAGGGCAGGGAGGAGGGGCCAGAAGGGGGAGAGTGTTTTTTTTGGGGGGGCGGTTCGCTTTTACATTACACTACGCACACATACACACACAAAAAAAACGGGACACAAGTTGCATTTCCACTCAAAGTTGCGTTTCAGCAGCGTCAAACTCTGTCCTTTCTCTGATTTGTTGTCATTAAACGTTTAGAAATATTTTTTTGACCTCACGTCTCCGTCACCGGTCATTTTCCCCGAGCTCAGAAGGGAATCTGTCCATTGGAGGTTTGGCTCCTCCTCCTGGGTGTGGTCTAACGGGAGGTTTGGACGGATCCTGCTTGGCCTCTGCATGATGAGGAAAGCCCTTTTTCTCTGAATATTGCACGCTTTGTAATCGGAGGCCTGTGAGGCGAAAGACTGGCCCAAAGTCAGGTGGCAACTCTGGGAGGACCACGTTCCTCAAGACCATCTGAGCCGCCGTAACACTGCTCACAAACCCAACTTCCCGCCGCTGACAAGGAAAACTGATCTCCTTTTCAGAGACACAAGAAACTCGACCTTCGGGTGACTTCTTGGGCTTCAGTGCTTTTGAGAAACTGAAACCAAGACCTCCTCCAGTAACCTGTCCACCGGTGGACTGTGGACCAGAGATGGTCCAAGGAACATCAGCACAAACACAGGACACAATTCTGGTCATTGCCCACTTTCCAAACGGATGATGATCATTAAATCATCTATCCAAAAACAAGTCCACCTGTTCAAAGATGACGAAACCGGATCTTGTGTTTTTCCAGCTGATCTCAGCTCCGTTCTGGATCGGCTGTAAGCAGCAGCCACGTGACGCGTCCTTGTCACAAAATCTACATTTGTGAAAGCTGCTTATGCCGTTTGTCGACGTTAGCTCAGGCTGTTAGCCCACTGCTAACTGGGGGTGGGGCTAAACTCAGGGGGAAACGGGCAGGTGAAGAGCCTCAGGTGTGTCGTCTGGTTGGTTAGCAGTAGTAGAGAGACATCATATCAGACAGAGAGAGAGAGGCAACTGGTAGTAGGGCTTATGGATGTTCAGGGGGTGTGGCCTGGAAAGCCCTGGAGGTGGGGTCAAAATTCCTTTTATGGAGGGAAGCACTTTCATCAGAGGAACCAGTGGGTGGAGCCTCCGGACCGGTGGTGATGAATGTACATGTGGCTGTGGTTGTGTTTACACCACGAAGGCAACAAAAGTGGAGTACCCAGTGAAACACAAGTGCTTTTCACGTCCGTCCTCCAACATGGTGCCGACTTTTAGACGGGCGTGAAAAGAGTTGGTTTAAACACAACGCCTGAACGGAGTGTGACGGACGAGGATGCTGGACGCCATGTTCCTCTGTCTCTCTGTTGTCTCAGCCACGAGGAAAGAAAGAGGAGCGTCGGGACGGGGGGGACAAAAAGGACAGAGATCGAACTGCTGGTCAACTTTGATGGGAATAGATATCTCAGTAGATTTATACATAGACATGCAAGTCATTTTTTCTTTCTTTGAACTTATTTACAATAATTACATAACACAAAGATCCAGTTTCAGTTTGACAAAATTGCGAGCATTCAATATTCAATATTACTACTATTATTTATGATAACATAACTCCTTTTGTACTTTAAATCATTGCTATTATAGAAGAACCTCCTTTTTTAAGGTTTTTATGTTTGTTCACTTTGTGTGAAGCTGTTCGTTCGTTCTCCTTCTGGGTTTTTGCAAATGTTTTACTGCATTTTATTTGTAATTTATGATAATAATAATAATCATAATAATGATAATAACAATGTTATTTAAGTGTCTTTCCTACTTGCTATGGTGAGAACCATATAGCTGTGGTCTATCTTCACTGACCCACCCCTGACCCCTCCCACCCCCCCACTAGGGAAAAAACACTGATTAAACCAAATACTGTCTCCATCGATGAGGCGGAGAGACGTGTGTGCGGAGCATCAAATAAATTTCCAAAAACATCAGCTAACATCAAGTTGCAGCTGTTGCTGCTGAACTGAGCAGATCGAAGCCACGGTCATCCAGAGCAGGGCACCGAACAGGGTTTGGTTTTTGAAAATTGTTTCAGGAAGACAAAAATCATCGTAGAGAAGAGTTTAACGGTCCGACAGGTGCTGACTACAAACTTGGAAGACAGACACACGTCCGTGGACGGCGTGCTGCTGATTAAAATTGAGAAATTGGTTTGCAGGAATAAACTGCAGAGCATGTTGCGTCCACATGTTGTGTGAAACGGCACGCCCAGGCCCACGCACAGGCTAACGGCTGATGGCCAATGGGAGATCAATCTTTGGAGCCTTGTGTCGCACCCAAACTCTCTGCAGATGATTTTTTCCTGCTTTGCGTACCCTGCTCTGACACAAACTGTACAGCTGAGAAGCACAAATGGCTACAGAGCCACAGACAGACGCTTAAAGAAACGCAGTATGTTGCTGTTAATTCTATATAGTCTCATCCATTTATGTGACTTAGTTGACAAGGTTGCAGTCCCTTGTTACACTCAGGAAAATGCTCCCTGTAGGTTCATCACAGCTAGCTAGCTTGCTAACTAGCAACACTGGACTAAGGGTTAGGGTGATGATGGTTTTTAGCTCCTCAGTTTCTTGTCTGTCGCAATCAAAGAGCCGTTTTTTCAATTTCATCTGATAATCCTGATGACTCCAAGGTCAGTCAGTTTGTTAGTTTAGCTTCCAATCTCAATGAGTTCACCAATATTAGCCTGAGTCTACATATTAAATAAGAAGGTTAGCTTTAGCATAACATCCTCTTGTTGCATCCGTAGCATAGCAAAGAGCTGATCAGCTGCTGTTTCATGTAAATTTCCTTCAGCTGAGACAGAAAAGAACTGAGAGAGGAACTACAGCGAAGCTTTGCTGTCATTTGTCTGATGGAGTCTAGTGAAATTATTATTTGCAAACAGGTGGTTTATTCCGGAGTGACAGAAAGAGGATTTGGTTGTTTAGCTTTGGCCCATCAGCCATGAAACTGATACTGTGAGCAACAAGCTAACTTCAAACCTGCAGGGGGCACCGGTCCAGTGAACTCAGACTGGTAAACAAACTGTACATTAAATAATGACACCAAAATAACAAGAACAGCAATTCATAGATAGAAGAAGAAAGCACCACCGTTGTCTCTGTTTATGCCTTGAGTGGAGGAGAAGCGAACGTGTAAATTTTTTCACAGATGATTATGCGTCATATTTTCCACTAATCAGACCACAAACTAACATCTACAGGTGGAAAGGAAAGGGGGCATGGAGGTGGACATCTTCATAGCGGCATGAGATAACTGTCTGAAGGGTTCGTCGGTTTGTTGATGGGCACACCGAAATGCAGTGGGGGCCGGTGTTTGGTTGGGGGGGCTGGACTTTAGATTTCATACGTATAGTAGCATTTTTTAATTGTGTTTCTTATTACTATTTGTGACGAACATGTCTGTGTAAACTTGACTCGCATTGTGCTCTTTGATAGTAGCGGCGAACGTTTTGAGAACACATGAGGAGAGGGCAAAACACTTTGGCTTTAATTTTAATAAATAGAATAACAATAACAGTGATCATGGCGTCCATAAATATGTCTGACTTCTTCTCTCGTCCCTTCTTAAAAAAAAACAACAACAAACAAACAAACTAAGTGGAATTCATCAAATGGCTGCAACTCGTGGACGTGCGATCGGATACTCTGCACGTCAACTCGTGCTGCTCTGACACAAACGCGCACACATTCACACATTTATGCACCAATCTTGTGTCACCGAAGAGGAAGGGAGGCATGCTGCACACACAAGGCCAGGAAGAGGGAGAGCCCACAGGCTGAGGGCCTCAGACTTACAATAATCGACATTTGTGGGAACCGTTTGTCCACAAAAACACAACACAAATGCAACTGTGGATGTAAATGTGCACAGAGATCAGTGGATAACAGCAGGCTGTGATCCAGCAGGAGGTTTGGAGGAGGGGTCAGGGGGGGTCGGCAAAATGGTTGACAACAACGGCAGAACATGGAGCCTTTAGCAATTAAATATCGGTCCTGAAACGAAGCACTTTAAAATTAGTTAGTGTTCGAAGCAGATGTGTCGAACTGAGAGTAAGAACCAGCTGAACCAGAAACGGTCTGATGAGCGCTAAAGTGCACAACATGGAGGGCAGGTCGGGGGCGGGCTACAAAAAAACACCATCATGCAAACTCCACAACGCTTTTGCATGCCTTTTTTTTATCATTATTATCATTATTACAGACGACGGGGGGTGGGTGGCCGCAGACACCCAGGCCTTCACAACTACAACACAAATGGGAGGAGGGAGGACAAAGAGACATGGGATCGAACACTTGGACAAGCGTCCGTTGAGTTTTTCAGTCACTGTAACTTTTCGTTTGTCCGTCTTTGTTTCCCAGGAGATGGAGGTGGGACCAGGATGGAACAGGAACTTCACAGAAAACACACACAGGGAAACAAACTTCAGTGTTATCAATCTGGCTGGTGCTACAACGGCTTCCTCGCATCACTGATTTTCATCCATCCCAATCGCCACCATTGCCAGACTACCGCGACAACCGTGATGTCACCTTGACAACCATCAACCAACGAGAAGATGGAACTGAATTAAAACGTGGCTGGATTTATGATGCAAGTGTTGGACAAAGAATTGTGATTGGTGGAATAAAATATGCTGACTTTCCACATTGATCTATTTCCTAAAGAATCAAACAGCCCAAAGACTCATGGGAAATGTAGTAAAAACAAGCAGATGTTGGAGTTGATCTGCTGCAAGAGACATTATTTTGGATAGAGTCCATTTGTGGGCAGATTTTATGTTTGAATCTAAAATCACTCATGAAGGCAAAATGTAATTGTAAAAACTGACAACACAACAGCAGAGAAACAAGCTAAAATATTCTAACCCTACTGACGACTCGAACATCTACGGGACGTTGCTGCTTGGAGGGTTTGATACTGTTTGCAAAGCTTTGGTGGACCGAGAGCTTTTCATTTTATTTTAGAAAATACAAATTCGTGCTTCCTTTTTTTTTCATCTACAGATTACACAGCATCACAGACAGAAGGCTAACAGAGCTAACAATGCTAACTGCTGAGACCTTAAAGAGGATATGACAACGCAGCCCGGTTAGAGTTCCTTCCTAGTGTCTACAAGTTGCCATCGGAGCAAGAAGCACCAGCTAGCCACATTGGAGCTATGGTTTGGCTAATGATATCTGTCATGCTAACTTCCTGTCAGAGCACGGACTGTAACAAACTGGCTTTATTGCAGTGTAGACAGTTGGGTGTTGTTTAAGGTGGTATTAATGGCTGTTGTTTCCTCTGTGGTTTCTTGACAGTTCAGGATTGTAAAGCGAGGCCTCAACAGAAATAAATGAACCTCCATATTACAGATTGACATCCTGTCTGAATGCCGTGTAGTCACATCCACGTGTCCGGTTTGGGGTTACACACCTATTTGTGTTACTTCTCAACACAAATATGCTGGTACAACATCAAGCTTTGAAGGTAACACATCTCTGGAACGACCAGTAATTTGCTGATTTAACATTAGCAGCTTCTTCGTCTCCTGTTCTCTTCCACAAACATACTGCTAATGCTAATGCAATCTGACATATTTTCTATGTTTTGAAATTTCTGTGAGCTGCTACATGTTAGTAGTCTGACCGAGACCTACAGTTTAACACAATGAAAAAAGAATAATTAACTCTGGACACACTGAAAATCCTGCCAACTTTCAAAAGACCAGAAACTTGCAATCTGTCTCCAACAAGCAGCTTCTACAAAAAACACAAGCTAACACTAACGCTACAGCATGCTAAAGGACACCTTTAGTGGTTAAACCTGTGTGTTCAGGGAAGCTTGAGGAACTGAAGTGTCGGCTGTGATGTGTATGTGGGTGTCACATGTTCCACCTTCCATGGAGAAAATCCACCAATAGGAAGCCTCTCCTGTTCAGTAACACCTGTGTAGCTAACGAATGGTGTGAATCAAATATCTCAGTCGCCAAATGTACACACAGATGACAGAAGCAAACAGGCATCAAACCAATCAAACCAAATGGACTGAACAGGAAACAGGAAGTGATGAGGCCGATACGTCACTGACACGTCACAGAACGACGAAGCAACAAACACATTGTTTAAAAAACAAAAAAGAGAAGCAGCGACAGTCGGTGACCAGGCGCCAGCGTCTCCGACACTTCGATGCGTCTATTTGTTTGTGAGGTTTATCGTTCTACTTCACGTTTCTTCACTTTTCAATGTGTTCTCTTTATTTTTTAGAATCTTCTAACTCGGAGATGATCCCCGACCTCCACAGCCATGTTTCTACAGTGGGAGGAGCCTTTTGTTGCATGAAGGTGCTGACCCCTGATCCTCATTGGCTACCTTGATGGGGTAAGGGTGGGGGGCATGACAAGTCGTCCTCCTCTCATCTAAACTGCATAGATTGACTGTCTATCTGCACCCACTGTCCTTTAAAGCCCCAGCCCCTCCCCCAGCTCCCCTGTCAATCACCTCTCATGTTACTGGCCAATTGAAATTCAGCAAAAGTCCCTCCCCCTGCTCTTTGGTTGGATAGGTGAAAGAAGGGGGAGGCTGTCTCCCCCTCCAGCCCCAGTGAATCATCCCAGGGGGCAGGTGTCATGTTGGCCTGAGCTGAATAGGCCGACTCAGGTGAATGACAGGGAGCAACAACCAATAAGGGAGGGTCCGAGCCAACATGCCCCTCCCTCCCAGAAACAACAGGACAAAGCTAAAGGGGGGCGGATTGTTCCAGAATTACCGACAGCGTTTCAGACCGGAAAATTGGAAATGAGCCTCAAGCTAATTGGTTTGTTTGTGCTCATCACAGAAACAAATGTCAGAAATGAAGGCGGAACTAAATGTCCGGCTCTGGAGTGAAGGACCGCCCCCCAACAGCTGCCGCATTGCTCCAGAAAAAACCAAAGAAACGGTTTTAAATTAAGAAAAAAGGCAAAAGAAAAGAACAAGTAAATGTGCTGTGATTTTTTTCAGGGTGCTAACGTGTGTTGCTTCGTATTTTCAATACATTTCCATGTAATATGTAATGAATATGCTGATCTGCCGTGTGTTTATGTCAGCTCTAATGTAATGGCCTTTTTATTGAGTTTTTCTTTGTTTTTTGGAGCCCACCCAACCCCGAGGTGTTTCCTCTGATCGTTAATTGGACTGTTATCTCTTCCTAGCTGATTGGTTATCTGTCTTGCATTTGTGTTTCAAGTTTTTGTGTTGTTGTTGTCATTGGTGTTTCTTTTCTCTGCTGGCTGTCGGTTGGACGGTTGGTCGGTGTTGGTCGTCACAGCGGCAGGTGGCGGAGCATCTTAGAAGCCCAGCGTGCCGCCGATGGTCGACGCCAGGACCACGCCCAGGATGACACAGCAGATGATGATCATGATCTTCTTCTGCAGGATGACGGGACAGACACACAGTTGGTGCAGGAAGTGTCCAGGACTTTGACATTCAAACAAGGTCAAACAGCTGGTGGATTAAAACAGTTTGAAATGTGTGTATTCTGACCTGAAACTCTCTTGACTTTCGATCACTGCAGATCAGAACATTTGAGTGTTTTCTTTGACATTCATCCAAAACCTTCACTGAAATCTGACCTGACTTGATGGTTCAGACACCCCATAACCCAGAAACCTACTGAGGAGAAGGAGGGGCATTTTCCCATAGACTTCAACACTATCTGAAGTTCCCCCTAATGGTCAGTAAATGGAAGGAAGGTTTAAGAGTCCAGGTCCCACGGCTGCTCAGGTTACCTTGCGAGCCTGGCTCTGGTATTTGACGGCCTTCTTGGTGTCGGAGACGGCTCGTTCCACGTAGTCCACAGAGTGCTCCACGTTGTACTCGATTCTGTCAATCATCTCTCCCTGAGAACAAACACAGGTTAGTTTAACGGGCGGTGCCCAGAAGGCCTCCGGACACGTGGACTCCCTGCCGCACATCTCCTACCTGGCTCTCCACCAGCATGGCCATGTCCACAAACATGTCGTGCAGCTCACGGATGCTGTTTTCCAGCTTGATGATCTCGGTGTGTCGGGTCTCGATCTCGTTCAGGGCCTGCTTGGTCATCTGAGAGTCCATTTTGATCTGAAGGTACGACGAGTTCAAAGAAAAAGTTTACCCAACAGTTTCATCACAGAGCTCATCGAGGGAAAAAAACCACTCAATTGAATTATTAGTTCGACTTCCATTTCAAAGTAAAAGTCCAATAGAGAACATATGAGATGGATTGCTGTGGTTTGGCTGTTGTCTGTTTTGTTGGTTTTTTTTGTGTTACTCTCTTTTTTCCCCTCCCCTGTGTGTGTCTGTTCCAGTCTAAATGCATCTCCATCATTCATTTTCTGGCCCCCAAATTCTTTCCAAACAACAAAGCGGAGGCTTTTAATTTGAAAAATCAGAACCTTTTGAACTTCAGGTCCTGCTGCTGGTCGGACTCACTTACCTGCTCACAGGAACGGACACACTGACCTCCATGACATCAGCCTGACCTGCAGTCATGTAACCTCTAAGCGCCTGAAAATATGCCAGCATTTAGTTTGAAGGAGCCGATGCTAACTCGAAATGACTCCTTCAAAATAAAAGCTGCTGCGGCGCACCTCACCATCCTCCCATCACCCCCCTGTGGTCATGTGACAAAGGCCGTATTCACGAGATGTCTCAGCGCACCTCGTGGCTGTTCTGCACCCCGACAGTGAATGATGATTATTATGGGATGCAGAAGGGCTCGCTCGGGGCTCAGGTGCGGTGCTTACATCATCGGTGAAGATGGCCAGTTTGCCACTCTCCAACATGTCCTCCAGCTCCTCGTTGGTGGTGGTTCTCCCAGCTGCAGACAGAGACACACACGGTGAACACCTGAGTCACCAGACTCTGAGACGCCGCAGGTTCAAAATAACCAACCATTTCTCATCTTGGTGGTGTGTCTGTTTTGTTCTGTTGTGTTGTGTTGTGTTGTTGCAGGACTCACTGATCTCCAGCTGTCTCTGGATACGATCCTTGCAGCGATCACGGTACTTGGACTGCGTGGTGTTGTACTCAGTCATGACCTCCACAAACTTACGTGACAGTGTTGAGTGCTGGAGGAGGAAGAAGGTGGGGAAGAGGAGGAGGAGGAGGAGGAGGAAGAGATTTACTGATTGAGTGACTTAAACTGAAAGTCCTTCATCAACGATGAGGTGTGTGTGTGTCCCACCTGTGTCTTGCGGATCCTGAGGTCGGCTGATGATCTGTTGAGACCTTCCTCCTGTTCGATGCTCTGCTCGATTGCTGCAGGACACACACAGCTTAGTAGGTGTTTTTATTTTGAAAGTGGAATCTGACAGTCTAACGTGAGCACCACAGTGTTTCTGGTTCACAGACCTTTACCCCTGAAGGTCAAAGGTGACACTTCCCTGACCTACATCCAGTGTGACCTCACTTCCTGATGATGTCATCATCTTTTATGTCCCTTCATAGAGAATCCTCAGCATCACAATGACATCATGATGACATCACTGAGGCAAGAACTGATCAGCTGATTGAGCTGCTGTGATGATGTGATTAAAGCAAAACCTGTTTACATCCTGAAGGGATGACAACTGACGGACAATAGGTGGTTCACGTTGTGTGTTTGTGTGTTGTCATGGTAACTGGCTGCAGGTCATCCTGGTGTCATGTGACTCTGTGATGTCAGTTTGTTTCCACTGAATGATGAGATGAACTGAAATGTTTATATAATGCTGTCCACAGTGTGTGTGTGTTTCCTGGCTCGTGGCCCAGCTGCTCTCCGCTGGATCCACGATGACTCAGCAATATCACACAGCGTGTGTGTGTTGGCGAGATGAAAACTGGGTGACTGAGCAACAGATTGTGCTATCTTGTGTGTTTGTGTTTGTTCTTACATAAATATCTCAGACGTATTGATCATTGATTTCTTCGTGGTCCAATGTATCCCATGATTCTTTGCATGTTGAATAATTAAAACCAGGGACCAGGGACAGGTTTTGTCTTGTCAGGGTTGCTAGACAACAGGAAGAGGTCATGGCCCCCGATCTGTGACTTTCTGCTGCCAGGGAATCATGGGAGTTGATGTTTTTGCTCTGACACACACACACACACAGCAGTGCGTGTGTTGTCCGCCCTCTGGCTGTTCACATTAAAACAGTGATGTCCTTGAACCAACACTGCTGCACCGCTATGAATGTTTGTGTCTCTTCACTCTGCTCACTGAGCTCATCACGATTGGTGTAGCAGCTGACCATGTGACCTCGCTCGGAGCTTCTGTGTTTACCTTTTAATTTTGAACGAACTTTATTGGCTGTCTTCTTGATGTCAGCTGTGAGGTCCTCCAACTCCTGTTTGGTCTCTGCAAGAAACGAAACACTGTTCGTCACAAGTTGAAGAATAAATAAAGTTTTGATCTGCTCCATCAGGAATCCTGGGGGGAAGGAAACACTGCTGTTTAACAATATATATATATATAATTATATAGTTGAACATAAGTCATTGACTCATTTAGGACCAGATAGTTCCAGAGTTACATCTAAAAGAACATGATGTCTCCATGACAACAGTAAATATAAAATATAATTCAGCAGCTTTTGTCCATAAAAAAAAAAAAAAAAAAAACAACAACCCAAAACAAAATGTTGAACCAGTTTCATCATTTCAGGAGAAAAGAAGAATCTAAAAATACTTGTTTCTAAAACTCCTGTAGATGTCGGATACTGACGTTTCCCACGCTGATCTATGGGCACTGAACTCAGCTCAGGAGGGACAGAGGAAGAGGAAGTTATTTTTAGGGCTGAAGAAGAGGAAGAGGAGGATGAAGCTGAGTGTTGGAGGAACAATAACATCACATCATGTCAGCCATGTTGTAGGAGCGAGCAGTGTGTGTGTGTGTGTGTGTGTCTATTAGCTGCAGCAGTGCAGTCAGATTTACGAGCACTGCAGTGCCATTCAGCCTTTTCTGCCTCTGACTCACCCTGCTCTCCATCTGACCGCCTCCTCCTTCATCCTCCATCCCCCTCTTCTTTGGGTTTTATTAGCATGAGCAGTAAACGCTCAGAAATTACGGGAGGTATTTGACTTTTTTGTCAAACTGATTTCAACACAGACATACAAAGAAACATCCATAACGTTCAACCCTGATTTCTGTCTGCAGGCGACCTGCTGGTCCGTTTAAATCTGACGTAGGACAAACAAACACACAGGTCTGTGGAAGGATTTCAAAATCAGTTTAAAAGCTGAAACTAATCTCACCAGTTGTCATTTGATAAAATTCAATGTGAAGTGAAATAATTAAAAGAAATAAAGTGAAGCATAAATTTAGGTCTGAACACATTAAGACTTAATTCAATAAAATGAATGTGAGGTGACGAACGTTAAAGTGCAGTACCAAAAATTTAATATGACATTCTAGAATATAATGCAATAACAAATTATTGAGCTTCAATGTTAAAGAATTGAACATGAAGTAAGATAAATGACTTTTAATGTGAGTAAAGACTCACTGTCCATGTTATCTGTTGAAGGATTCAGGATTAAATTCCTTTTCACATCTTTCTAGCTTTCACTGGACAATTTTAGTGATCGACAATGTAACTTTGACTTGATCAGCTGGACTTGATGATGAATGAATTATAACTGAGTCTTTGTGAATGGTTGTGCTTTCAGAGCAGAACTACAGCTACACTACAACTCCCATCATGCATTATTCAAGCAGAAATGCTGGGATGCATTTTGCATGATGGTCCTCTGAAAACTGAGAGCGAGCTGAGGAAGACGAAGAGTTTAAGATCCTTCTGTGTTTCTCATTTTACTTCTTTTAAATTCATCCGACTCATCGGTTTTTAAATGTATGTGAGTTAATTAATATTCAGTGTTTACCTTCTTGGCTGTTTTGGGAACTTTGGTCTTCAGTGTTAAGGATTTATAAACGATAGATTGATGCATCTCCTCCAATCTCTTATCAGTTTATTTTGTTTCATTGAATTCATTTCTCTTTAATCTGCTATCTAAACTCATTTGATAAAGTAAATCTGACTTATTTCATCTGATCTCACTGTTTTTCCACTGAGCAGATAATAATAATTAAGTTCAGACCGAATTAAAGCCCACATTTCTTCTGTTTTGGATCTTCATTTCTCAGCTCCTCTAAACTTTTCCCTCTGATCTCAGGACGTTTCACTGCAGCTGAACTTCCATTTCATTTAATCTGAATCTAGTTTTTCTATTTTTCTTTTCATCTGGTGTTTTGATGTGAATACTGGTCATATTTATATCTTGTGTTTTACAGCAGACAGAAGAGACAGACAGACGTCACTCACATGTCCTCTCGGGTTAACGTCCTCGTTTCCTTTACTTCACTTCATGCAGGTTATAAACTTCAACATAAGAGGAGATGCCACAGGCTGCATGCAACAGAGCGAGGCCGCGAGAGGAAGGAGGAAGGTAAGGATTCAAGGTAGAGAAGGAGACAGATCAGAGGACGGATAAAGACGAGAACAAAACGCAACCAAAGAAAGGAAAGAAGTCAAGGATGGAAAAGAAAGAAGAAAAAACAATCATCATCTGGCATGCAACAGAAAAGAACATAATTCAGAAACTTCAGGAAAAAAGGCTCATTAGACTCCAGGTCTCCAGATTCCAGGCTCCAGTTCTCCAGGTCTCCAGGTCTCCAGGTTCCAAGTCTCCAGGTCTCCAGGTCTCCAGACTCCCGGTCTCCAGATTCCAGGCTCCAGTTCTCCAGGTCTCCAGGTCTCCAGGTCTCCAGGCTTTAGGTCTCCAGTTCTTCAGGCTCTAGGTCTCCAGATTCCAGGACCAAGGATCCAGGTCTCCAGACTCCCGGTCTCCAGATTCCAGGCTCCAGTTCTCCAGGTCTCCAGGTCTCCAGGCTCCAGGACCCAGGATCCAGGTCTCCAGACTCCCGGTCTCCAGATTCCAGGCTCTAGGTCCCAGGTCTCCAGATTCCAGGCTCCAGTTCTCCAGGTCTCCAGGTCTCCAGGCTCTAGGTCTCCAGATTCCAGGCTCCAGTTCTCCAGGTCTCAAGGTCTCCAGGCTCTAGGTCTCCAGGTCCCAGTTCTTCAGGTCTCCAGGTCTCCAGGCTCTAGGTCTCCAGATTCCAGGCTCCAGTTCTCCAGGTCTCAAGGTCTCCAGGCTCTAGGTCTCCAGATTCCAGGCTCCAGTTCTCCAGGTCTCCAGGTCTCCAGGCTCCAGGACCAAGGATCCAGGTCTCCAGACTCCCGGTCTCCAGATTCCAGGCTCCAGTTCTCCAGGTCTCCAGGTCTCCAGGCTCTAGGTCTCCAGTTCTTCAGGTTCCAGGTCTCCCGGTCTCCAGATTCCAGGCTCCAGTTCTCCAGGTCCCCAGATTCCAGGCTCCAGGTCCCAGGTCTTCAGGTTCCAGGTCTCCAGGTCTCCAGGTCCCAGTTCTTCAGGTTCCAGGTCTCCAGGTCTCCAGATTCCAGGCTCCAGTTCTCCAGGTCTCCAGATTCCAGGCTCCAGTTCTCCAGGTCTCCAGGTCTCCAGGCTCTAGGTCTCCAGATTCCAGGCTCCAGTTCTCCAGGTCTCCAGGTCTCCAGGCTCTAGGTCTCCAGTTCTTCAGTATCCAGGTCTCCCGGTCTCCAGATTCCAGGCTCCAGTTCTCCAGGTCTCCAGATTCCAGACTCCCGGTCTCCAGATTCCAGGCTCCAGTTCTCCAGGTCTCCAGATTCCAGGCTCCAGGTCCCAGGTCTTCAGGTTCCAGGTCTCCAGGTCTCCAGATTCCAGGCTCCAGTTCTCCAGGTCTCCAGATTCCAGGCTCCAGGTCCCAGGTCTTCAGGTTCCAGGTCTCCAGGTCTCCAGATTCCAGGCTCCAGTTCTCCAGGTCTCCAGATTCCAGGCTCCAGGTCCCAGGTCTTCAGGTTCCAGGTCTCCAGGTCTCCAGGTCCCAGGTCTTCAGGTTCCAGGTCTCCAGGTCTCCAGATTCCAGGCTCCAAGTCTCCAGGTCTCCAGTCGGTTTGGTGAATGCAGTACAGTCTCAGCTTTCTCTCTAAAACAGGACACACTTTGATTTTGTCCTCAGCAGGACAGCCGACGGCTCATCCGAGACCGGGATCAGAATCAGGATCAGGATCAGGTTTCACTCCAGGTCCGGCGTCCAGCTACTGAAGGTTATTGACACAATACTCAACATCTCCTCCAACCACAACACCACAAACATCACAAGACACACATCTACAGTAAGCTGCTTCCAGCTGCAGGTTTTCTACAAAACAACTCCTGAGCAGCTACTTCCTGTTAGCATGCTAAGTCTGTTTCCACCTCTGCAGACGGATGATAGCAAATAAAAGGTTTGATGCTCAACTCACAACGGCAGCTGGGACTAAACAGCTGCTAATGCTAATGTTCCTTCAAAGTTTGTTAAAACACGAAGGCCAATGGACAAATGACAGAAGCTCCCACCTGTTAGCAATGTTGGCCTGTGGCGAACATCATCACTGATGAAGACCATGACAGGCTGCCGAAGTTGTTTCACTAAGATCAGCTATTATTGGTGATGAGATGACGCAGTGAAGTGTGTGTGTGTGAGTCTTACTTTCGTCAGGGTTGGGTGCGGCCAGAATGGCGCTGTGCTGCTTCTTGACCTGCTCCACATCTTCTGACAGCTTCTCTATGCAGCCTCTGATCTCCTCAACCTGCAGACACACACACAGACACACACAGTTCCTCAGGACGAAAAAAGAAGGAATCTTCTGATGAACATAAATGTTATTTAAATGAAAGCTGAGCAGCACAGAGCCACAGTGGTTCTCTCTGAGGTCCTGGGGCCTCCAAAGTCGTCCTGCTTGGGTTCATTGGTGACTCTAAACTGCCTGTACGTCTGAGTGGTTGTTGGTCGGTCCAGAGTGACCCCGCCCCTCATCCAGAGTGAGCTGGGATTGGCTCCAGCACCCCTCGTGACCCAGAAATGGATCAGAGGTAGAAGATGAATGAATGAATGGAAATTAAATCTGTTAGCATGTCAGATGTTATTTTCAGTTTGTTGTTGAAATGAATTCTTTCTGATAGCTTAGCAGCTTTAGATGAGTGAGTGATTGTGTTTATCTTTTTTGATAACTCCAGAAGGAAATGCTTTAGGTAGTTCTGTTAACTATCAGACAGGCTTCATCTGCTGACGCTGAGGACGACCCCTTTTTAAACAAGAGATAAAGTTTTTTATATGAGATCTAAATCAGGCCTTGTTTACTTTGTGACCAATAATCAGGTCCAGAGGCTCTGGATGTGGATGTTCTGTCTCACCTGTTCGAAGAACTCGTCCATGAAGTGGTCCCTGTCCACCTGCACCACCTCCTCATCATCGTCACTGTCCTTCGCCTGCAGACACACAGGAAATGATGTCATTGGAGACGCCATGTGGACATTAGGTGGGTTCACTGTCCATCAACAGAGACCAACATTTGAATGTCCTCCTCAGTAAAGACAGAGAGAGTCAGAGAGAGAGAGAGGGTCTGGTTCAGGTCTGGCTCAGTTCTGGTTCAGGTCTGGTTCAGGTCTACCTCAGGTCTGGTTCAGGTCTGGCTCAGGTCTACCTCAGGTCTGGTTCAGGTCTGGCTCAGGTCTGGTTCAGGTGTGGCTCAGGTCTACCTCAGGTCTAGTTCAGGTCTGGTTCAGGTCTGGTTCAGGTGTGGCTCAGGTCTGGCTCAGGTCTGGTTCAGGTCTGGTTCAGGTCTGGTTCAGGTGTGGCTCAGGTCTACCTCAGGTCTGGTTCAGGTCTGGTTCAGGTCTGGTTCAGGTCTGGCTCAGGTCTGGTTCAGGTCTGGCTCAGGTCTGGTTCAGGTGTGGCTCAGGTCTACCTCAGGTCTGGTTCAGGTCTGGCTCAGGTCTGGCTCAGGTCTGGTTCAGGTGTGGCTCAGGTCTACCTCAGGTCTGGTTCAGGTCTGGTTCAGGTCTGGCTCAGGTCTGGTTCAGGTCTGGCTCAGGTCTGGTTCAGGTGTGGCTCAGGTCTACCTCAGGTCTGGTTCAGGTCTGGCTCAGGTCTGGCTCAGGTCTGGTTCAGGTCTAACCTGGTCCAGCTGGGACCAGCAGTGCTGTATCTCAGATGAGACACACACGTCTGTACTCAGCTGATAAGACCTGAACAAAACACACTTGTCTGCAGGAAGACACACATCTCTTCTGAACCCAAAAAACAGAAGCACAAACACATACACACAACACACAACATACAAGCATGCCACCCACATTACCCACAATGCAAGTGCACGTCTAGACTGCATGTTTGTCAGAGCCCTGACCCCCCCAGCTAAAAACCTCCACATCAGTGGAACTGGGTCGGTCCACTTCCTGGATCACAGCTAGAAAAATCAGGAGGGAAATAACGTCTCAGTGACCCATCCAGGAAGTAGACCGAGCCTGACGATGAGCAGCTAAAAGCAGGGCCTCATCAGTTCGCCCAAACAACCCACAATGCAGTTTGACCAGCCAACAGCTGAGGGTCTTTAGGACGGAGGGACGATATGGGCACAGCGGGTAGTCCAGGTGGAGGTGGAACAGTCTGATGTTCCGATCAACTGAAACTCCTGTGATTGGCCAGCTAGGTTATCTCATCTCTAATTGGTTGGATGACAGAAGACGGAGAGGCTGGATGAGGTGGGGGAGGGGAGAGAGGAGAGAGGGGGGATGGGTGATGATAGGGGGAGATGGAGGGGGGAGGGGGAGCTGCACTGTAAAAATAACTGCTGTCAAAATAGAGTCTTATAAAACAGGAAATGGGTGTACCAAATTAAAAGCCCTCATCGTTATATTTAAAAGTTTATGTGAGTTTGTTGAGTGAAGGAAATGCCATCATGAACAAACCACATTAAAGAGAGTTCTAGAATTCATACAGAAGATTCATGTCTCTTCATGTCTCCAGCAGGAATCAGCTGTTTCTACAGAACAGACATTTTATCTTCAGCTTTTCACTCAAGAAAGAACACAAAATAAAAACTAGACTTTGGGTTTTCTGCTTTCGATGAAGAGACCAAATTTTTTTTCTCTGCTGTTCAGCTTCAGATTCTTTCCCAGAGAAAAGTTCCTCTCATGTGTTTGGGTCGTTCTAGAGCTGATCTGTTTCTATCTTTATCTGATCAGAAGTTCTGCTCATTAATGATCAGCTCTTTATTCTGTCAACACAATAAACTCACAAACATAGAGGACTGATCCAGAGACTGCAGGAGACACTCTGATTGGCTGTGACATCACCCACCGGAGTCTAGTCCTCTGCAGTTTTTTTTATTGTAGTGTAATTCCAGTTAAATCTCAGATTCAGCTTTGACCTGATTCTCAGGATGATTGATCATCATCCATCTTTTCTTTTCTATGTTATTTTGCTCTCCTCCTCCTTCCCCTCCATCCTTTGTGTCTTTTCTGTCCCTCTTCCTCCTCCTTATTATTTTTCTTTGTTTCCTTTTTTCTCATCTCTCTTCTTCACATCATGTTTATTTTTTCTTTCCTTCACGTCCCGTCTTTCTATTTCTTGTCTTTTTTTGAGTGCATCTTTTTTATCCCTCCCTTCCTTTTCCTTTCGTTTTTCCCCTCCCCCTCTCCTCCCGTCATGCAGACTTAAATCAGGACGTTGACCTCAGGTGTCAGAGTGTGTTCTGATGCCAGCAGAGTGTGTGTGTGTGTTTGCATGCATGGATACACACAATGCATGTATGTGTGTCTATGATAGACCATGCCAGCAGCGAGCTGCCTTACCCACAATCCACTGGGATCTCTGGCTCTACCCAGAGTCCATCTGTGCTCTCTGTGACCAGCCGCTGCAGCTCAACCTTCACTGCTTCTCTTCCTAACAAACTACTTGAAATGAATATGACACTCAGATGTCAGCCTGTGATGAGCACCTGAACACACCATCAGCGGCAGCGGTGACTGATGGTGCGTTCAGGTGCTCATAAATTAGTGGGGCCAAATGACATCAACACACAAAATGGTCATGCTCATATCAGTGCCGACAAAATCGTCAGAGCACAGGTCCAGGCTCTACAACTTAATATATTTGGTCAAAGAAGAGCTGAGGCTCATGGGTAATGTAGTACCTGGAGCCATCCCAAACTATAATGAGACAGGGGAGTCCGAATAAGACATCAAACCAACGCGAAAACACACACAGACACACACAGTCTGTCATCTTTCCTTATTTCTTTGGTCTACAAATAAACGGTCTTCTGTCAGCTGTTTGCTAAGGAGATGAGGGACAAACAGGAAATAAAGAGGGAGAAAAGAAAGGCAAGGAAAGACAGGAAGGAAGGAAGAGGCTTTTATGGAGTAATGAGGGGACGAAGTTGATGATGGTGAGCCAGCAGGAATGTAATGACGAGGGGAGGAAGGACAATGTGATGTCATTTCCTGTTAGTACCTCAAGTCTAAACATTAAGGATCAGACTCAGAGAGTTTGACAATCCGGTCCAGGCCCAGTCCAGGCCCAGTACTGAGTTGTCCCACATTATGAAAGAGGCCCAGTTGTCTCTCTCTGAACGTCTCCTGAAGCCGTGATGGTTCTGCACATGTGCAGTGACCCAAACAGCGACGCCACAAATCTTTTGTCTTCTTTCACTTAGCGAGCAATTTCCATTCATGCGACTGGCAGCTCCAGCTCATCAGAGCTTCGTGGTGAACCCCCCCCCCCCCGATACAAACCAGTCTGGTGACTGATTGGTCCAAATTCAGGACAGGTCATATCGTCACCTTGTTCTTCCTCATGTGTTAATGTTTTATCAGCTTCATGTTTACATGATGCCTGCTGAATCAGTAACCATGGTAACCACAGGATTGGCTAAAATATGATGCTACCAGTTTTCATGCGACTGTATCACACACACACACTCAGACTGCCTGCCTGCTGCCACCCAACTAAAAAAAACGCAGGTTATCCATTGATTCTATGACTCATTGCATCCTGGGAAAATATTTAGATTACCAAGAGTGCATCAGCGTGCCGGCTCCTTCGTCCCCCTCCTCTTCTTTGGTTATTCTGCTTGCACAGCTTTATCTCGAAAATAAGGAAGAGTCTGCACTGAGTCAGACAGAATCAGTTGAGTCTGATATAAAAAGACTTTAAAATTCAAAATCAGAAGGAGATAAAAAAAATCTGAAAAGACTGGATGAGGGTCTAAAAGGTTAATTTTTTCTTCTTTCTGTATCTCCCGTTTTTGTTTAGAACACAAACTGAAATCTGCTCCAATAAAAACACGACCTCTATAAACAAAATCTGTCAGGGTCAGTCAATCAGTCACTCCTTGTGTCTTTGTGTTAGGGTCAGTTTAGTTTTGTTGTGCCTTCCTGTTTTATTTTGAAGTCCTTGTCTCACCTGTGTCTTGTTGTCTCTGGACCTGCTCCCTGTTGTGTCGTTAGTTCAGTTTGTATTTAAGTCTTTGTGGGCTCCTCTGTTATGTTTGGTCCAGTTCAGTCAGGCCTTTGTAGAGATTGCATCAGTTCCATTAAACTCTCCAACTTCACCCTGCTGCCTCCGGCTCCTGCAGTCCCGTGACAAAATCACTTTCTTCCTAAAACATGTTGAAGTCCTCAGCAGCAGACCGACTCAGCTTCAATCACGTATTGATGAATCGTGCCAATAAGAATCAGGCTAATCCTCCAGTATTGATCAGTGAAAGTGGTTATGTTTAATTTATTTAAAGCCATCAGCCTGTTGGTTTCAGCTCACTGACTGTATGGAGATTAAACATAAAAAACCAAAAATATTTGACAAAAGTAATGTAAACAGAATTTGAGGTTGAATTGGAGCATAAAAACTGAAATGAACGGATAAAAAAAGATGCTTTTTTTCTCATTTCAAGATTTTTCTGATTAAATATTTATACATTTGTGATTTTTACAGTCTAACTGTGTTTATTTGCTGTGTAGCAGGAAAACTTGGACTGGCTGAGTGTCAGCAGGAATGAGAATCAGAGTCAACATCCACTTCCTGCGTCCTGGTCTACTTCCTGTGTGAGTGACCTAAATCTGATTTCTTTCAGTGTGACAACAGACAAAATCTTTTAAGTTAGAATTGAAGCCAGTGGCCTCATCTCAATGGTGCGTGTGACATCACTGTGACATCACTGTGACATCACTGTGAGCATTTGGGAATTGATTCAGTGACCTGCCCTCATTCTCACCCAATAGGGAAGAACATGGGCGGAGTGTCTGGTCTGTTGTGTTGAAATGTGTAATAATATTATAATATTTGGTGTTAATGATGTCATTTTTCCAATTCATGTGTTTCTAAAAACACTATTATTGTAGTTGTTGCTATGGAGACGAATGCTTCAGCTGTGAAGTCAGTTTTCCAAAACAAAAAGAAATAATATAAGTAATAAAATTGTGTTCTATGTAGTTAGCAACATAATTTGAAATCTCCATCAAAGGAACAGCTCCTGTCAGAACACCTGTAAAGCTCCCAGGATGCATTGGGCCCTCCAGTCAGAGAACTTATGACACAACTTCCTGATTCTGGATCAGTTTGGGATGAATTCAGTCACCATGGAGACACAATCTAGATTTCTATCATTGTGCTGACTCACACTGGCGACTGGCTCCTTCTCCATGGCAACAGCAGCTTAGGCTCATGGGAACTCTAATATTTAGAGGGAAGTCACCAGGAGCATCAGTCCGAGTCTGTCCTCCGGAGGGCAATAAAAGCTGGCTGCTGATTGGTCCTGAGCTGAGATAACCTTTCTGCCTGAGCGGCTTCCTGGTGGACCTGTGACATCATCATCAGCATCAGCACCTTGCCTACATTTCCCATCAGCCTGCAGACACTGAAATCCATCTGAATCATCACTTTCTCTGCCGCCGCCTGATTGGTCCAAGTCATGAACTCATGTTGAAATGAAATCAGCTTCAGATTCACTGAGCTGGGTGGGGGGGTGTGATCCATTTTAGATCAACACACACACACAAAGAAGGGCCATTAAATGGAGATGCTGCCATAAATCACATGACGAGCCTCCTACTGACCGATCTGCCCACACACACATTCAGAATTACAGCAGGAGCATGTTTCTTTCTATTTTTTCCATCATTCTGTGGACCCACAGGACCTGAAAACCATCAAGAGGACTGAGACCAACTGTGATGGACCAGAAGAAGAGCAGAGAACAGGAGGATAACATCAGAATGTCAAAGTGACCTGTGTCCTGTGTGCCGGCAGTAATGGAGGCTTTGCCCTTGACTTGGCTGTAGGATGGCCAGCAGCACACACACACACAGATGAGCTTGCTATCATTAGCATCCAGCCTGTAGGCCAACGTGCTGTAAATATTCAGACTGGAGGTTCAACTGCTGATTACCTGAGACAGTCATGTGGTTAGTGGGACTAATGAGTGGGCGGAGACCAGCGGTCATCTGATACACAGGCAACAAAAAGTTGAACCTAAAGTTCTCTTAAAGGAGGTGTCATCAAGGTGCCCTTGAGCAAGTCACTTCTGAGGGAGAGGAGACAACAGCAGCGTCTGTCTGTCTGCAGCAGGTGTGTGTGTCTGTGTGTGTCTGTGTGCGCTGGGTAAATAAAGTCAAACAAACACAGTGCAGGCGGATAAAGCAAACCCCACCCTCCTTTAGTGACAGGTTCTCTTCTAAGGAACACACCCTTTGTTCTTTGTTCCTTTGACTGTCCTGAAGCCCTCCGTCTCCCCAGCGGATGAACCTCTCAGAGCTCTGCTGCAGCGCCCCCCCAGGTCAGACCTGTGTATGTTACTGAGTCCTGCTCACTCAACAGAAACGCTTATGTCAAAATTTAGAGAAGTTCATTTTGATTTCATCCAACAGGGAGAAGAACCTGGAGAACCTGGGCTTTGTTTAACAGTGTTCCCAGAAGCACCAACAGAAACAGCAGCCGGTCTCCTGCAGCCTCCATCAGTAAGTTGCTTTGTTATTGAATTAAAATCCTGTTTTTCTCGGGGGACTATGAACAGTTTTGGTTTTTAAAGCACCAGCTTTTTAAAACCAGCTCAGCAAGGAGGAGATCCAGATTCACAGGAGCTTCAGAAACAGCAGATGTTTCCGGATTATTGTGACACTGAAAACAGAAGAAAGAGGCCCAAAAACTGCTAACCGCTACAGGAGAGAGACCAAACACCTGTACAGACAGGTGAGGTCCAGGGACAGACCCAGACCGGTGTCCATCAGAAGCCAAACGTCTCTTTAAGGGGATGAGAAGATGCAGATCTGCCCCCCCCCCGATGAAGCTTCTTGCTGAACAGTGATGCAGCATTTTCTGATGACCCAGAACCAGGTCTGCATGATAATCTGCAAGATCTCAACAACCCACAACACGGCTGTCCCCAGATCTACATCGAAACGCACACACATCAGGTCCATACAGTCCAAAAGTCTGATGGCTTAAAGGTCCATCCAGTCTACAGGTAGACCTCCATGTGGTCTCTGATCCTAAACCAGGTCCAGGTTCTCAATTAATCCAGTGAAAGTCTCAAAGGTGTCCGTCATCAGAGAAACCGTCACAGTCTGGATTCAGAATCTGACCCTTAAAACCAACCATCAGGCCTTTGGGGACTTTGGGATGTCACAACAAAGCATTCACCGCCCTCAACCATACCCCCAAGCCCCTCCCACCTGGTCCCACGTCCAACCTGAGAGGTTTTGATTTATTGTTTACATTAAATCCACTGTAGTTTTATTGGCTCACTGAGAAAATAGTCAGCCAATCAGAGAGGAGGATCAGACCCTCTCTTCTTATTGGCCAGTAAAAAAAAATCTGTTGATACAAATATTATGCTATGTGGCTAGAACAAAAAATCAATAACCATGCTGCTCTTCTAAAGCCACCTATGCATTCTTTTTGGATCAGCTTCAGCTAAATGTGGTAAAGGTGTAAAAAATGAGACCTTATAAATAAAATGGAATAATGTAGAAAATCAATAATGATTTAATCAATAATGAACCAGCATTTGTTAAAGGGATATTCTTTTTACTTAGTAGGAAGAGGAGGCAGCATCACTGTGATGTGACGATTACATTTAATATAATTATTACTACAGAGCTGCTGCTGCATGATACAGCAGCATCTGTTACCGGCAGCACTACGTGAGCCGGAGCCGGCTACTGATCAGCCAACATGGCCGACACCAAAACTGAAACTCACTAAGGATGGACAGGATAAACGTCTGCAGCTCAGAGTGACGATGGAGGGATGGATGGATCGGGGAAGAGGGTGGCGGTCAGATGGTAAAGGGATAAAAGGAGGAAGAAGTGAAGAAAGAAAGGAAGCAGCGAGGACATACAAATGGATGAAGGGATGAGGGCGGAGGAAGCGATGAAAGAAAAGCTGGAGGAGCGAAACCCGATGAAACAGTTCAGGAAGACGCAGAGCAGAGAAGCAGCCTGATTGGTTCAGGCCTCATCTTTAAACATCAGTCTGTCTTCTAATTTGATTGAAACAACTTTTGGAGGCCAAGTCCAAACCTGAGTTCTGAAGACAGCTCACATGGGTCTAAGAGGCCCCCGGAGGGGGCGGAGCCTCATGTTCAGGACCACATGATGTATTAGAAGGAGGAGCTAAAGCTGAAGGATTAATGAAGATGATGATCAGATCTATGGACCACTTCTTCTTCTTCTGTGGTTTAAAGGCAGCTCCACCTGATCACCTCCACCTCTCCACTCAGACAGCTTGTTACATTTCTTTTCTTTCTGTTCCTTTGGAGAGGTGGAATGAGGAAAGATGAAAGAATGAATGAATGAATTAATGATGGATGGATGATGAATGAATGAGGAAAAGAGTAAAAATGAATCACCTGGAAAAAGATTATGAAAATAGAAGAAGGATGGAAAGACGAAATATGGAAGAATGGTGGAGGAATGAAAGTGTGTGGTGGTGGTGGGGGTGGGGGGGGACGGCAGTGCGGTAAACTGAGGCTGTGACTTTTTTAATGCAAATTACTTTCAGACACACACACAGTCAGCTTTATTATAGTCAGCAGAGTTATTGATCAGATGCCCCCCCAACAGATATTGATATTTTTGATTGATAAATTGATAGATAACTGAGGCGAACCCGGTTGAACCCGGTTTTGGCGGCTCGTGCTGCAGTTTGAGTAACTGATGTCCCCCCCCCCGCCACAGAATCCCGCCACCTTCCGCCCAAACCGCCAGCATCAGCTGTTCGCTCGAGGCGGCGACGCAGCAGCGAGTTAACAGCTCCGGCCTCCCCCGGTCAGAAAATGGGTGAGGCTCCGGTAACGGCAGGACCCCCCCCCACACACACACACACACACACACAGACTCCGGCACAGAAGCGGCAAAACACATGCGGAAAAGGAGCAGATGAAACCGCATCTTCGGCTCCACCTGTCCCCCCCCCCCCCCCCCCCCCCCCCCGTTCATCCATCTTTATATCGACCCCCCCCACGACTGATGTGATGTTTGACGCGACTCCACCAGGGAGGAGGCGCAGGATGCGGCCTCGAAGAAAAAAAATCACTGCATTTTGGTTCCGAACCCCCCCCCCCCACCCCCCCTCCCCAGGTCATCCACATTATCATGGATGGAAGCGTTTTCATTTCTGACGCGCCTCCTGCCGCCCGCACGGCGGAGCGGCGGAACTGGGCCTCTGCGTCTAAAGCAGACAAGCTCACATGTCGCTGCTTTCCCAGGATTCACAGCAAATGACGGTTCCCGGGCTGAAACCGGGAGCCGCGGCCGGTGACCAGCTCACCGGGAGCCAACACCCCCCCAGCCTGAGCAGAATCGGTCTGATCGGCCCCCATTTCAGGCTCCATTCTGAATCTGCCGCTCCTCCTCCGCAGAGGCTTTACTTCAGCGGGATGTGACCGCCGCTCCGCACCGCACATCACCGCACATCACCGCCCGCCTCTGGATGGAGCAGAAGCGGCGAGGCCGTGAAGCTGCGGCGGCCACAGGAGGAGATGGTGTGGGGGGGGGGGCATACAGGTGGGGGGACATGGAGGGGACATAAAGAGAAAATGGGCTCTTACGCTCCGCAGTTCCGCCGTGCGGTCCTTCATGGTGTCGCCGCGCCGATCTGGCTGCTAGACAACGAAGAGTCGGCCCTGGTCCGGGAGGGGGGGGGGCTGCCGACACACCGCCGTTCGTCGTTTTGTCCGAGATTCCACCTCCTCAGTCAGAGCTTCCTCCGCGGCTCTTCTCTTCCCTGGGGGAGGATGAGGAGGATGAGGAGGATCAGCGCGGTGCCGCCTTCTGCTGCTGCTTCAGTCCAAACCCTCCTCTTCTGCGTCCTGGTCCTGGTCCTGGTCCTGGTTCTGGTTCTGGGTTTTCCTCTTCTTCTGTCCGCCGCTCTGGCTCTAACTGCCCCCCCCGGTCCGCGGCTCCTCTTCCTCCTCGGTGCGGTCGCAGTGTGGCCCCGCAGCGCTCAAAGCAGCCCGGCAGGAAAACCGAGAGAGGGGGAGTGTGTGTGATTGTGTGTGTGTGTGTGGGGGGGGGGTGGTACTGATGCTGCAGAAAAAGAAAGAGGAGGGAGGGAGGAGAGGGGGGGCGATGCGGAGGGGATGGAGAGGCAATGCGCAGGCGCCAGATCCCCCTCCCGCCATCCTCCACTTCTACCTGCTGCCCCCCCCCGCCCTCTGCAGCATTGAGGTGAGTTTGGTTTCAGGTGAATGATGTGGGGGGGGGGCTGTTCCCCTGTCCTTTAACTGGGGGGTCACCACAAACTGATCATGTGACTGAAACACTAACAGACTGAATCTATTAAACTGACTCTGTCGTCATGGAGCTCTTAAAGGGACAGACACCATTCCACAGGGGAGCGTCACTTCCTGTTTCCTGTCTTCACAGGAAGTGAGCATGAAGCGACGTCAGGTGGAAGGAAGGAAAAAAGATGGAGGACAGAGACATTATTAGTGAGGGGGGAGACACTAAATCAGTTGGTTGTTACGGTTTGTGAACAGTTTTGTTTGAGAAAATTAAAAACGAAAAACCCTCTGTCCTGAGCATTTAATTTTTTTAATTGAAATCATAAATAGTGTTGAATAAATCTTTACAACAACAATAAAAAGCGTTGAAACGACTTCGGATGGCAGGAAGTTATTTGCAATTTCCCTGCCCACAAACAACCAATGTGAACATCCAGTGTGACGTCTAAGTCAGTATGAAGGAGACAAGACTCAACCCTGCCCCTCAGGTCTGATCACTTCCTGTTCCTACATGATGGTCCTGCTAAACTGCACCTGGAGTGGATCCGTCAGAGTGAAAAACAGCTGAGTTCAGGTGTTTATGTTGTGTGTTTGAAATGAAAGAACAGACAAAGTGTCTCCTGAATCAGCTGGTCTTGGTTCTTTCTGTTTTCTCCTTAAAGGGCATATTGCAGGTTAAAGATGGTTGGTAATTGGTAAATACATTAATTAGGCTTCTAGAGTCGTTTTAGTGAGAAAATTTTACTTCTGTATCTGAAAAAGGTAAAGTGAACCTGGGCAATAAGAAAACAAAGAATCCCAAGCTCAGTTTTTGCACAGAAGAAACTTGATGGACTGCAGCCCGAAAACAGGAAAAAGGGCAGGTGGTGTTAGATTATGTAATATTGTCTTCACGTCATGATATTGCACAGATTGCCATCATATGTCAGGCAATAGCAAAATTATTAATATTCATTAATGGATTTAAGAAGAAAGAGCAGCAAACAGAAACAACAAAAAGTTGATGTCTCTGGTTCCACATGTCCTGACCTTTGACCTTTGGCTCTGGAAACAATAGTTTTAGTTGAATCTTTGACTGGAGGCCATTTTGGCTATGACCACTGAACTCACCTGTGATGTCATCAACCAGTCAGTCATGTGATGTTGAAGTGAAGTTATCATGACGAACAGCTTGAGACTTTATTTTGTGTGTGTGTGTGTGTGTGTGTGCAGGAAGTCTCACAGTAAGGGTGACTTACTAAGGCAGAGCAGCAGAAATTAACACACACTCAGGTGTCTTTGTTTTCTTTCATCTCCATCTGTCCATCTTTGTTCTTCGCTCTGTCTCCTCCTGCTGGTCAACTCCATCACTGCAACTCAGGGAGACTTTCACCTTGGACTGAGGTTGAAGGGCAGGAGTGTGTGTGTGTGTCTATCTGAAGAGAACTGAACTGGACCGACCTGGACTCTGACTGGTCTGACTGATGTAACGACTCAAAACTCAGCAGTGACTTACTACTCCTGAGCTGAGGTCTTCAGCAGATGTTGGAGACGCTACAGTCTGGATTCCCAGGATGCCCTGGAGGTCCTGGTAAATTTAAACCTAGCAGCAGATTTCTGTACCAGGTTAAACGTGATCCAGGACTTTGGATTCTGAGAGCGTTGTGCTGTAAACTCAGTGTGAATAAATAAATAAACATAAACATAATTTTATTTTCTTCGCCCAGAAAAGTCTTTTCTCTCCAACAATCAAACTCAGCTGGTCAGACTCTGACTTCATTAATAAGCCTTCGTCTCTGTTTCCTATTAAGTTGAAACTTCTGAAGAAAAACAATTTCCCCCGTGAGTCCAGACACGTGTGTCCCAGCTGTGTCCCAGCTGATAGCCAGAGTCTTTAAACGCCTCCTTCAGGTGCTCTGTGCCTGCAGATGGCGACTCAGGGATGAACTCACCTGACAGACTGTCACATTTCTTCTTCGTTGGTTGGTAACGAGTCCTTCACTTCCTCTATTCAACCAGACCTCCAATCTGAACCGTTTCCTTTGAACCCCGAGGCCGAGCGCACGCTGTGGTTACTATGGTAACCTGATGATGATGATGATGATGACAGATGACCTGTGACTTCATTCATCTCAGAATGACCTTTGACCTGTGATGGTCTTGATGACATCGCTGGCTGTTCGGGGTGCCTGTTGGGATGAAACTCTCAGCAACATCAACTTCTGGTTCTGGTTCTGGCTCTGTTCCTGGTCCTCCCTTCAGATCCTGGACCCCTCAGCTAAAGGAAAAGGCTCACGGTTGGACCAGCAGGCTGGCCTCCCCCCATTTTCTGTCTTTAAGGAGGATGAAACGTGACATGAAGCTTTCAAAGTTCAGAAGGCGGTGTGAAAACCTTCAGAGGTGTCAGAATCTAAAGAAAGAAATGTGAACACCACGAATGCACGAATGGAAACTTTTTACTGCCAGCAACCAAAATGAGTGAGGTTTGACCTCTGACCTCCACCCTGATGCCATTCCTCAGAAATACGCAGAATGGAAAATAAAGCCAGTTAAAGCTATCTGTTGAAATTGTTGAAAGGTGGAAAAATCCTGAATTCTGTCTTAAATGCATAAAAATAACCTATTATTCCATAAATGTAAGCGTTCAAAGAGTTTCATGATTGCTCCATTTTCTCAGTCAGCTCAGCTCTCTGATGACGGAAACATCTAGTTTTTGCAGACCAGAAGAAACAAGAAGGAAACACAAACCACTTCCCCGCTGCAGACACGGCAGCCTGAAAACGGAAACACACACAAAGACACGCAAACACACAACATCCAGGCGGAGAACAGCCGCTGCTGCCGCCGGCTCCACCGAGGCGGCCACCGATGGCTGGGGGGGGGCGGTCTGGTTCGGTTCGGCCTCACAACAAAGACGGAGAGGACAGACCACAATGCTGGCCCCGCCCTCTCCCCAGCTGTTAGCCCGCCCCCCGCCCCAGCTGCTGGCTCGAGCTTTTGTTCCGTTACCGTACCACCCAGAGTAAAGGTGCAGATTATTTTAGGGGGAGTGTCCCACCGCTGCGGCATGCACTCAGTGGGGGTGGGGGCTGGTCTGCAATCACGGCCCCGCCCACAGCCTCCAGCCCCTCCTCCTGCCACGCTGTGATTTGTCAGTGATGTCGTGATTTAAAGGACCTGTGAGTCATGAGGAGCAGAGGAGCAGGAAGGAGAGGAGAGGAGGAAGGAGGGGAGGGGAGGGGAGGGAGGAGTGGAGGGGAGGAGAGGAGAGGAGAGGAGAGGGAGGAGAGGATAGGAGGAAGGAGGGGAGGGGAGGGGAGGAGAGGAGGAAGGAGGGGAGAGGGAGGAGGGGAGGGGAGGGGAGGGGAGGGAGGAGTGGAGGGGAGGAGAGGAGAGGAGGAAGGAGGGAGTTTGCGAGGAGAGGAGAGGAGGAAGGAGGGGAGGGAGGATTGGAGGGAGGATGGAGTGATGGGAGGGGAGGAGGAGTGGAGGGGAGGAGAGGAGGAAGGAGGGAGGGGAGGGGAGGAGG